>NC_054551.1:7311142-7403642 GCF_017654505.1 Polyodon spathula
TGGCCTCTGGTCACCTGCCTCTGCACTGGTATGCTTTTCCTCCACCAGACTCTACGCAGGGGCCAGGAATCAGGCCCAGATGGGTGCTCTGAAAAGGACACTGGAACCCTCTCCCTTCTCAAACTTGCCCTTCCTATTCTCCTCTGTTACTTCCTTATCAAGTACTGCTCGTCCCCTCAGAGGAGGGGGAGAGGAAGGGAGAGGGAGCTCCCAGAGATTCCCCAGCGACAGGGCCCAAACAGGAGAGAGCTGCTGGAGAGCTACTACGAGAGGCAGGTTCGACTGTCTCCTCATGTTTTGGGCCATAGCAAAGCCCATGTGGCCAAGCTGGTGAGTGAGCTAGTGAGGGCTGGGAGGGCTGAGATACCTCCGGAATCCACACTGGCTTTCCGGGGCGACTTTGTTCAGATTGGCAGTGCCTATGAGGAACACAAAGTGAGCAGCCCTGACTGTTTCGATATTCTAGTGCCCCTGCGTCTACCCCGGGGCCTCAAACTGGATTCACGGTGCAGCTCAATGGGAGAGGGAGGAGGAGGGCCCCCACTCTGCAGTCTGGAGACCCCTAGGAAATCAGAGTGGGCACGGAAACAACGGACTTTTGTGGAAAGCTTCCTAAGCGAGGAGGGGAGAGGAGATGCTTACCGGCTGTCTCCGGCGCCCGTCCTGCGCTGGTTTTACCCCACAGTGCAACGCTGCCTGGGCGCCATCCGCTACCCCTTCGAGCAGCGCTGCTACATCAGTTTGTCGCTCACCGAGGATCGCGTGCTCCTGCGCCTTAACCCACGCTCCGACTATGTCTGCTGCCATATCTCCATGGGAATCCGCCTCATCCCAGCCCTCCACCTCGGAGACGGAGCCTACCTGGTCGCCCAGCCCAAAACAGAGGTAACAGGGGGGAAGCAGGAGGCCTTGTGGACAGTCTACTTCCCCAAGCAGGAACAGAAGCTCCTGGGCTGGCTCAAGGGCAGATTGCCGGCCAGCTCCTGCCACCTGAAATGCCTGCAGATCCTAAAGGCGGTGAGGGAGCTGAGTGGCCAGGTGTTGGACAGTAAAGGTGCAGCTGAATGGAGGGCGGTGCTCTCCTCCTACGCCATCAAGACGGTCTGGCTCCGGCTCCTGCTTACCTCTGCGCCAGAATCCTGGGAAGAACGCCACCTTGTGGAGAGAATGGAGGACCTGCTACGCTGCCTACGAGAAGCCCTGCACAGCCGACAGCTCGGCCACCTCTTTCTGGGAGGGGATCCCGGCCTGCTACCAGATTTCCTGTCTTTGCCTAAGCCCCTTAAGGATGCCCCTCCTTCTAACCTGATGGCAGGTTTCGACCTATCTTCTTTGGACCTTGTCTCGGCCCGGCTCACCTACTCCTGGACGCACCTGCACAGGCTTATCAGGCTGGGCAGGCCACAGCGGGACAGCGTGGGGAGGGGGGTGAGGTGTAAACATCTGGAGTCCGAATAACCTTTCAACCCCCTATCTCTTGAGACAGAAGTTGTACCCTCCTTTGATCAGGTCAGATTGGCCAGTTTGTTTTTGGAAAGCATTTATATTTTCTCAACCTGCACAAAAGTCCGGTAAAGTGTTATTTGCTTCTTAATTATTAATATTAAGTTGTTTGCAGCCTAAGCTCCTGATCACCTGAAAAAAACAGGACTCCATGCTGAGAATGTCAGTATAACTTTAATTTTCTTCATTTTTATGAAATTAAAAAAAACAGAAAACCACAATCTGGTATCACTTTATGAAAATCATGCAGATTACATCAGGCAAATATCACCTGTGTACCTGAGTACTAATAGAGCTCTGGCTAAAAGTTTACCATCACCTAGAATTTTAGGATTGAGACATAATAATAAAAAAAAATAAAAAAAAAAAAAAAAAAAAAAAGCTATATAAACATAATTTAGATCTTTTACTTAACATTATGTAATAAAATAAACTACAAAATGATATTGCAAAAGTCTACCAGAAGCCATAATAGTAGTACAGTATTTCATTTTAGATTTCAAAATGTCAATTTTATAAATTTTTGTCACTTTTCCGTTAAGTATATGGAAACTACAAAGCGGTATGTCATTTAATATGTTAACATAACATTATGCAGCAGCCTTCATTTGGCTACATGAAGCAAAATTAGTTAATTCTATAGTGTGATGAAAAGTTACTGGTGTCTCTGTAGCACAGAAATAGCAGGTATAAATCACCACTGTTAAAACCCCATATATCTTGGTTAAGCATAGGAAAGTGTAGCAATGCATAGTGACAGCATGGTAAAGATCAGAGAAGGGTGACAGGTAAACTATTGTAAATGCACATGGGATTATAAGCACATTTACTGTAGTAGTTACCATTCCTAGGAGTGGGGTAATACAGTACTGAATTTATAACTCGACTTAAAATGTATGTGCACACTTGCATGCTCATTTTTTGAGTGCAGGTTAATTTGCATATGGACTGAAAGTTAGACCTGGAACAGGGGGAGATTACTTGTGGGTTTAAAATTAATGCATCATGCTAAAGGAAACATCTACCAGTTTAGAGTTTAGGTTACTCCCAAAGCTCTATGTACAAACCTGCTTCTGCAAATTAAACATATGATTTGAGTGTGTATGACATGATGAGTTAACTTTTTATGTTTCCCTTATGAAAAACAAGGGCAGTTTGTTAAACAGCAATTAAAACTCAGCATAGTATAGTTATACTAAAAAACACAGCAAAGATTGTGCCTTCGCCGAAAAACACAATTGAGTTAGACCTGACTGCTTTCAAGCACTCAAGCACAGGTCAAGAACACTCTGCAAAGGTTAGAAATACAACACTTCCTGTACACTGGCCAGAGCTGGGTTAAAACCCACTTATTTGTAGAATGTGTTATAAGCAAGCCCCTTCTCACTCTATATTTAGGCAACACACACATTCAAGAAGAGACACATTCTATTCTTCATGTAGCAGTAGTCAGTTGATGCTTTAGTTACCTTTAAAAACACTGTAAATATGCATACTTTTAGCACAGAGAATATTATAGCAATTGATTGGAAGACAGCAAAAAAAAAACATATTGTTTGCACTTTCCCATTTCCCTCAAAGCTAAAGTATGATATCATTATTCTGCCCTTAGCTTAATCATCACAACAGCAGTCTTCGTGATTCTGCGTCATTCAACACAGAGCTTCACCATGTCTTGTCACAGAGCATCACCTTCCACGTAAACCGACCTGTAGGGATGGACTCTTCAAATTCAGTTACCATGGTGACAGTGTCTGCCATCTGAGGTCACATTCTCTTTTTTAAATTGGATGATAAATTGATTGCCATGTCAGTCAACCAACGTCAAAAAAAGAATTGAAAAAAGAGCAGCTTTTTATATATATATATATATATATATCTGACTTGACCTCGGCATGTTCAATCATCAATCCTAATTATATGGAAATTATACTATATTCATGCATTCAATACATTTCAATATAAATATAAATCAACTCCCTCTTTAATACTAGTCAATAAAAATATATATTATTAGAGTTCTTTCAGAAATGCAGGTCAAAAGCTCAACATTTTATTTTTGTACTGTATCTATTTGACTAAAGAGGTTTGGACTTAAACATTTCCATTATGAATCTCAATAGCTTCCAACAGAAAGAGTTTGCAGACTACCATTGACTTTTTCCTTTGGTTTGGAGCTGTTCCCTGCCTGCAGCTTCAAGCAGCCCATTGTGTTGGTTATGAAGCGTGGCTGCAGTGGAATATCTGATACAAATCATAAGGGATCAGCTCCGAGGGAGCTACATTAACCGTTTCACTGCCAAATTGGGACATTCAGACAAATACTGTTATCAGAAATCTTTAACTATATTTTCTGAGAATGCAATAGTCTATGTGAGCTGAGATGACAGTTCATTCCAACAAGAGAAATGCTTCTGAATTTCATATGCATATAGATGGCACAAGCAAGTGTGTTAGGTGGCATTTCAATTATATTATAACTGGAGATAGAATACATGACAACATATACCACAGTGCAGCTAAAGTGTAAGATCGCTATTATTGTTATTGTGCAGTTAAAGTAAAAGAAAATGAGTATATGTATACATTTACATTTACAGTCTCTAAAAAAACATTTAAATAAGTATTACAAAAAAGAATAATAATAGTTTTGTGCCTCATACAAAGTGCTAGTTTAATGCCCATGACATGACGTACTCTGGGGCAAAAGTGAAAAATTTGCAAAACTAAGGACTTGTGCTAAAATTGGGGGAGGACATAGGAAAAGGTTATGCCCGGAAACCCTTTTCCCCAAAAAATCTGCAATATTTCATTTAAAACATAAACTTCTTGCGATTTGTGTAACCTTGCCACGTGTAATGGGACAATGTGCCTATTGAAATGGACCGGGATGTTATTGATGTAGGGATATGATTTTAACTCCTTACTGTAAAAGGAATAGAGGAGCTGCCTGCTGTAGGAGTTTAAGAGCGCTCCTTGGGAGTCTGTTGTAATCATATAAACAGCAGCGGGATGAATCCATCCGTTTGCCAATAGAAGCCTACGTTGCAAAAGACAAAGGCTCTCAGCATTTTCAATGAACTATCTTTATTGTAATTTCATTTTAAAAAAATGTCAGTTCTTACACTTTTTGGTGATGGGTTCAAGATATGAAATGGCTGCTGTTGATAAAAATAAGTAGCTACTTAATATTGGTGCATTCGAGTTTATTAAGGAATGTGCAAGCTAAACTCCTCATTAAAAAGACATGTGGAGTTCTGACACATTTCTTAACTCTTTTAAAGGGTACTGTACAATACTGTAAGTGTCTGTCTCTCTCTAAGCGAGAGTGAGTCAGTAGGTCTGACATACAGACACAAGGTCTTTTATTTATTTAATAATTTATTTTCAACAAGGAATATTTGAGCAGGACGGCTCTGCAGTGCAATAAGTACAGTATTAAGAATCAGGGTCAATCTCAATAAGTAATAAATTACCAAAGACCGCTAATTTACTGAGGAAACTGACCAAAGCAAAATAAGTTCAACTTTGTATTGTCATACTCATTATCCAAACATGAAAATGTATATTGCAAAGGAAACGAAATAAAAAATGTATAATGCATCATTAAGGAAAATGAAATGTAGAGATCCTGAGGCAATTATCTTCTGATCTCAACAATAAACATATTCTTTTTTTTTTGTTTCATGTCCAGAAAGTCACTGCTGGATTTTTTTAAGAGAATGTTTAAGTAGCAGGGAATCTACTCTGACCGATTTAATTATTTAATGTTAACAGTGGGTAAGCCAGTGATTCCCCAGTACTCTAAAACCACTGAAAACAATGTCGTTTTTCAAATGGGACCTGTCAGCTACAGTTCTCCGGGCTGCAGTAATTATCTAGACAGTATTGTTGCTCGTTTTTTTAACTTTATGCACTTGGATATTCATTACATTCTGTGTTTATTTTAATAATTATTGTAAACCTTTTGCACTTTTTAAATGTGTGTTGTTGTTGTAAAGAATACTGTACTGGATAATTGCACATTTAAAAAAAAAAATAAAAAAATACTTGCATTGCTTTATTTGTTATTCAACATTTAGTTTTCCATCCCTGTGAAAAGTAAAGAACTGTATCTCAAGGTACTGACAGTGCTGGAGAATCTGCTGCCTCTTTCCCTGGCAGAGTCTAGTAGGAATGCATTTTTACCTTTAAAAGGTTGTCTCAGTTCTCTACTCTACACACAACACTCCTGGTATTTATTTACTATGTCACTGCAAAGGAAACCTGTTAATTGCTCAGGTGGGTAGTGGCTGCTTCCCTTTTTTGATCCATTGATAATGATGTGGCTGCTTTGAAACTGAAGTCTAAACAAACACAAACACAGATCTGCTCAGTGCTGAAAAATTATGCTTTCGTCTGTGGGTGTGTGCTCTGTGAGCGACCTGGGGCTGGGAGGGAGGAAGTGAGGGTGAAGCTCCCAGATCAAATACCACAGGGTTCCAACCTTTATTATACTTTGCAAAACATAAAATTAGGCATTGATTTTAATTAAGAAAATGTGTTTGTACCATCCCAAGAGCGGTTTACAGCTCTCACCACCCTACAGTAGTGACTAATAATGTATTGTCCTATGGACTAGGCACCTCCAACAGGACAAATCAGTATACACGTGCAGTGTATTGTTACAGAGTTCTATTCCTCTTAAACTAAAATTACAATTTGAGACGTTGTGCCATATATTTGTAAAGCTTGGCACCAGTAAGTACAATGCATTCCTATACATTGATTAGAATGTTATATTGCAGTTTCTCCCCAATCGCTTACATACATGTCTTGAAACATTGTGCAACTTTCTCAAAACAGTTAACACAACACTCAAAACTGAAACATAGCTTGCAAAATAACACATTTCATTTGCAAATTGCTCTAATGCTCTAAAAATACGAAAACGAAATAAGTACATCAAAACAATACAATTTGCCATCTAATGAAAAGCGCACATTATCAGCCTTTTTGATAATCAAATTGTGTAGAAACAAACAAAATAACTCAGACAGTGGACAACTTTTACACTCAAGAACAGACAATGACAATTATTTTTACAACAAAAAAGTAGTTTATTCATTTCTTCCATTTTTTAGGGGTACCCGCTAACAGTAAGCACTCCTGAAGTGTGCCAGTTGTGCCAAAGAACACAGTGAAGAGACATAAACATGTTATGTAATGTAATGGTAACTTTACTCAAACATAACCATTTGTTTATTCCTGAAAATTCGAATGATTGATGCCACTGTAGATCTGCTAAGATTAGGCTGTACCCTCTGCCAGCTACTCTCATTGTAACTCCATGATTTATCACATGGTAAACTATTGTTGTCCGTATCTCATTTGAGAGATTCCAAGTGCGCCTTCCCCTTCGGTGTCTAATCCTACCGCCATGCATGCAGACACACCTTCCTCTTAGGGCTCTAGGTTGTCGTCCTTGTCTTCAATGTCCTCCCTCTCTGATTAACAAGACTCATTCAATTGCATGTTGTGTCACATGTTGAGACTTGTATTTAGTGTTTTGTAAAAACATATTTAAGATTTCCATTTTGTGTGAAAAGAACTATAAATGACTTATATAATGCAGTACTGGTTGCGTAGGTTTTGGTATTGATCACAGTTTAATTAACATTGATTTAGCAATCGAGAAAAACTGTAATATGACCTTGATGGGAATGGCGTGCATTTTAATTGAGTTATTCAGAATACTGCTTACATGGGAAAAGACATCGGAACAATTGAGATAAAAAAAAACATGATTGCAAACAACACAAATGCTGCCCTATTTATCAGAACTTGCAAGAACCCACCTTCAGTTCCAGAAGAGATATCCCATTCTGTTTCGGAAGCCTGACATCAACATGTGACGTGTGAAAGTTTATCACTGCCTGCTCCAACAAATATTCCAAATATTTCCCAACCTTAGTACCAGAGCTGTTGCAGCTGCAGACACAAGACCTTTGATTGGGCCCAGACCCTGGGATCATTACCATGGCTTTCCAGTTAGGACTGAATTATTTTTTATACCTACCTCACTTTTAACTAATGAGACATTTAATTTCCTGGATATGATGAACTATATTAGCAGTAGTTTTTATTTTTACGTAGTGCCTTTCATAGTGGACCATCATCACAAAGCGCGTTACAAGATGCAAGACTAGGGTGTGTGCAGAGTCACTTACAATAACGTCTCTCCCCAAAGAGGAGTACTAGGGTTAGTAGTATTAGGAGCAGTAGTATAATAAATATAACATGTATTTTTTATTTATTTTTTTTTAATCCAAATTCACATTTTGACATGTTGACCATATATAGAGAAATCGCCAGAAACACATCTGGCAAGCCTAAACTACTTTTAGCCGTCTCTTACAGGGGCTCTGAGATACTCACCACTTCCTGTCCACAAACCCTCTGAAGGGCGGCTACTGAAAAATTGAGATGGTCACGAGGGCGGAAGAGGGGGCTGCACAATGTATCCCCCAAGTCTAGTAGTATTAATCAACTGGAATTGGTTTAAGGCACTAATTGAGTTAAGGGTATCCTGGTTTTCCTTGCAATCCATTCTGTATACATATATAGTACTACAGTTACAGTTTGCTAGGGGAGTGAACATTTACAATGCCTTTACTGTTACAAGTACCAGCAATGGTTAAGACTTGTTTAGCCAAATCAGATTGGGCAGGTTTTTAGCTGCTCAAGCGGGTTGAAGAGCTTGATGGTTTAAAAGTTGGTTCATAAAACATTTCTGATGTGTTGCTTTAAACCTGTTTTTGCTTGTTTTAACCCAGATTATTCCCAAATATCATTACATTGAATTTAAAAAGTTATAGTTTCACTAACGGGAATAATGCCATTTTCAACTGAGAATTTTGTTTATTGCAAATGAGAAAACATAATTGCAATGGCCATTGTATTCTGGGCATCTTCAATGCTTTGACAGGTAAAGCAGAGAACTGGACTACAGAGATGTGATTCCACCACTAGAGGGCACTGTGAACCTTCCAAGGACATGAAGCATCTTGCAGCCTGTTGGTCTATTGTAGTGGAACAGACAAGAGACTCTTCTTATGAGGATTATAATAAGTAGATAATTACATTTTGGTGCACTTATTTGTCTAACGTGATTATGTGAAAATACCTTAGAACTATGAAGCACTTTTCATAAATCTAATTTCAGCACACCATATTTTGTGTTCATCTGTTCAACTATTTTTTTCTTAGAAACAAATGTAAAGACAATAACAATTAAACTAATCAATATTTTCTCTTTTTGTGTGAATCATGTTGTTCTGGCTCTGGTCCATAGTGTATGACATCTCATAGCTGATTCAATATTTCTTGTTTATTTTCCCACGGTAACACTACACCCCATTGACAGCAGTGTTCACCTATAGGCAGAGACAGAGATGATGCCTATAACACAGAGAGAGAGAGATAACAATATACAGACAAGGCCAGTTTGAATTATTCTGGAGAGATGCATAATCATTCCTCAATGATGAATGCTTCTGATTCCTTTTGGAAACTTGGGGGTGGAAGATTTCTGCAGCTTTCTTCAGAATGGCTCATCGAGTCATCACTTTCAAAACTGTTCCTTACAGCAATGCACCGGTAATGTGTGGAGTCTTGGATATGAAAACACCTCTCAACTGAATGCCTGCTATCAGCTCTAGAAAATCCTGACAAATGGAACTTGCAACAGGTAAGTGACGCTTTTAATATGTATACATATCCCCATACTGTAAATACTATATAGTGTATGTAGACACTGTGTACATATCATATACAGCAGAATAACACAAATCAGTATACCATCTCTTGTACATTATATTGTAAAACTGACATGAAAAAAATGACATAAATGAGCTTGTAATGTATTTACTATCACACTCAGAGAAAGGGATGGTGTATATGGAGATGGACTGTGGGTGCCGAGCCTGTAATACCAGTTCCATCAGGACAGGAGTTAGAGAATGGAGGTTAGCAGAGCAACAACAGCAGCATGAGATGGATCAGTTATCATGGTTCCCCTGAATATGCACTTTTACTTTTTTTAAACTTCATGGATTAAACAGCTTGATTGGGTTGGAACACAGGCACATGTATGCACACTCACATCCCAGTGCAGACTGCTATTGCCTGAGACAGACAGCCAGCACTCAGGTCCTGTGATCTGTCACCGTGGCAGCAGACACCCCCGATAAGGGTGCTTGCTCCTGTCCTCTCTCTCTCTCTCTCTCTCTCCTCTCTCTCTCTCTCTCTCTCTCTCTCTCTCTCTCTCTCTCTCTCTCTCTCTCTCTCTCTCTCTCTCTTGTCTTTTGTTAAAAACTAAAGCAGTCAGTGTAGCTGGTGAGGGAGGATAGGCAGTGAAAAGGTTTTTAGGTTCAGCTTTGGGAGAGGGTCTCGCTTAATTGTTTCTAGGTAGCCCCGGTCGGACATGGAAGTGGGGGCATAGAGAGACTGGAAAAGAGAGTGTGTGTTTGTGAGAAGTGAGAGAGCAGAGACTAAGGAGAGAGAGGGAGGGAGGGGGAGGCTGGGGGGGTGGGTGGGGGTGGGGGTGGGGGTGGGGGTGGGGTTGTTCTTGGAATGGTTTGCCTGAGGATGGAGAAGTATGCTGGGCCTGGTCAGTGGTAAATCACTCACCCAAGTCACGTCTGATGATTTTAAGGGGAAAGTGAAACATGCTGTCCTGCATCTGCTCTGAAGAACTAGAGAGAGACTGAAGTCAGGATGGCGTATATACAGGTGGGTTTGAACTACTCTATATTTCACAATTACCTGGCATCATTCAATTCAGACAGAGATAATTTGGATAATTTGTCATCCTCTGGTCATCCTACACCTCTTGCTCTATCCCTCAACCCCACATTCTGTCAAAATTGTTCTATTTGATTCTATCAATATTATTATTTCATTTTATTTGATGGATAATATCTATGTACAGTTTGGATTTTTTTTTTAAATAAAAAAGATATATATTTAAAAAAACTATGTCCAGTTTATAATGCATTATGGCATGTCTTAATGATAATAATCTAAAAATGAACACACATACACACAAACACATACACACACACACACACACACACACACACACACACACACACACACACAAATGCTCCTTAACTCTTCAATATTTAATCTTAATTTTATTTGAATTTAATGTGAATAATTTCCATTCATGAAAAAGAATAGCCAGCCATTTTTAAATGCAAACAAGTGGCTTTTTATAAGATTACGTTTGTTTGGGCTTTGTTTTTGCTAATCTGTATTTGATCAATTACTTGTCCATCCTCATATCTCTTATTTTCTATCTGAAAGAATGGTTAACACAATTATCGTTAAGGGAATAAATGCTGCTATGACAGTTTGATTTTAATGGAAGTGAAAATGAAAATATAAGAAATAACCAACAGGTTGCAAGATTTAAAGACCTAGCAACGAATGTCTGCATCACCGTTTCTTGCTGGTAGAATTTCTACCTGATATTTTGATTGTGTGTGTGTGTGTGTGTGTGTGTGTGTGTGTGTGTGTGTGTGTGTGTGTGTGCGTGCATGCATGCGTGTGTGCACTTGTGTGTGCGTGCAGGTGTGTGTGTGTGTGTGGAAGAGAGGTTGATGCATTGATTTATATTTTATTTCCATGTACATGTTACCTGCTCATCCTGTCCGTCAGTCTTTCTCTGTGCCTGCTTATCCCTGTCACACAGACACTGCCAGCTTGTAGTGAAAGGTTTGCTGTGCGCTGTTTTCCTGGCTCCGTGACTAGCTATTCGATTCTCTTGTATTTAGTTTTTTGTTGATGCTGTGTTCTGTTGTATATAAGGGATTTCATGAACATAGTTGTATCATTTTCACCCTTTCTTATAATAATCCTGTTTGTAGCGTTGGGGGGGGGGGGGGTTGGTGCGTCAGTCTTCTAGCCTGTGTTGCCATGGTTACAGCTACAGCTAATTGCAACGACAACACTGAGCTCCTGATGCAGAGGGTAGCATCTGTGAGTGGAGATTGAAGAGGGGGGTGGAGACCCATATGAAAAACAATATAGTATGTTATCTTACTGCTTTTAATATTACAACCCTCAGCATGCATGTAGAAGATACCAGTAATACTATCTAGGGCACTTTAGTAAATTGCATTATATATACATCTCTTGCGATTAAGGTGTGGTATTATAATAATTGTTACGCATTTAAGTGGCTTTTGACATTATAAACCCATGTTGAACTTTATATAGCTGTATCACAGGGATAAAAAAAAAAGATGTTTCCTTTTCGGATTCCTGAGCATTCATAAAGCTTGAAGGTGTCATTAATACTTCCCTACAGAGCGGCAGGTACAGTAGTATCGGGAGCAAGCTGACATGGTGGGAAGCATCTGGCAAGAAAAGGGGGAACAGTGTGTCCCTACTGTAAAACAACTAGTGGGGAGTGAAAAAACAAACGGCAAACGGTTCTGCCTTCAAAGAAAGTGCACAGAAAGTAGTGAACAGACACAATGAAAAAAACATTTAGATGAAATCTGTAACATCATGAGGACAGAGTAAGAAGGGAAAGAAATGGTGTGTTTCTGTGTTGCGTGGCTAAGAGTGAGTAGATATCAAAGATCAGGCACAGACCTTGTGAGACCCCATCAGTGCCTGTAGGTGTTTGTAGAGACAACATGCAGATCCCCACAAACCATCAGAAACACCCACACTCAATACTATAGCAGGATAGACTACTACTATTGTAGCACTCAACCCAGAGAAGACACTAGCACTAAGGATACATTAGTAGTAGTAGTAGTATTAATGGTAGTACTGGTAGACTTTTATGAAGGAGAATATCCACAGTAACAACAGGAACCTTAATCTTAACGTAAGTCACTGATTTTGATGTTATTGTTTTAAGAGATAGGAGATTGCTGGCAGTTACATCATACCATGTGCATGTCACTGCCTCATACATTAGTGTGATACAGGAAACCTTAAGCATTTCTGCTGAAACTTAATTGTTACTCTGGAGTTAGAGTTCGGTTGTATTCTGAGCACCAGTCAGTGTGCCGTGGAACTGGGGAGGGCTACCTCGACTCATTACCCTGATTATCACTAAAATGTTTTCCTCTTTCTCACCCCCCCCCCACCAACCTCTCTGTGGCTCTTGAAAAGGACAGTTGGAACCCATCAATGAGGTGAGTCGAGTACTTCTTCATTGCCTACATTATTACGTGTTGATTGTTGTTTGAGTTTGTAGCCAAAGGAATTGCACAGGAGGAAGCAGCCCTGAAGGAACACATGTAAACACGCAAATGTTTAAAAGTAACACAACATGCATTATCGGTTTGTTTCAAATGTAGACATGATTTAAAAAAAATGTAGAATGGTCTTGCCAGTTAATTAGCCTGGGTCCTTTATTCTATTCTTTTCGAGTAGAATGTAGACATTGGCTGGGTTTACATGCATGTGAAAATCGACGTGACGTTGTCACGTGAATACATTGTGAAACAGCAAAAGAACGTCATTTTGTCAGCGCAACTTCAAGGGCAGGGTCAATCGCTTTGTCACGACAAAAATTTCTGTAAAAACCCAGGTAAAACGCAGCAGGAATCGTGCTTGTGGCTCACGAAGTTTCAGAAGTCAAGATCCCGTTTAACTGACGGCTGGAGAGAAGAATTCAAATTAGCATCCTCAATTTGAGGATGCTAAATGGATGGGCTCTTAACTAATTAAATGTAAAACCGGTTGAAAGGACTGTAAATTCAATATTCAAAACAAAAAGGGGGTGGTACAGAGCACGCCACCCAGAGCCCACTGGTCGACAAAGGCCGACATGTCGCTAGCAGACTCCACGTGGGCGTGCTCTAACTGAATATGGGCCCTGAACATGGCTCCTCAGTCAAAGAGACCCTCCCTGGTCATCTTTCGCTTCCTGGTCTTGTAGATGGCCAGTCTATCAAGAGCCAGGAGCAAATTCACCAGGAGGTCTCTCTTCTTGGTGGAGCCGCGAACAGGGTGCCCAAAGATGAGGAAGATGGGTGAAAAGTGCAGCAAGAACTGCTGCAGCCTGGCGCAAAGAAAATAAATATGAGCCACTGACTCGGAGTGACCGCAGAAATGGCATGCGGTGTCCGAGTTTTTAAAGTGACGCAGGATCTCTCCTGATGTGTGCGCTCTGTGCAGCACCCTCCATCCCAAGTCCCCAGCTCCTCTAGGGACCAGCGGGTAGTACAGGGCCTCCCACTGGGGACTGACGTCCTCCGGGGGTCGGAGGGGCCCCTGCCAAGAGGTGTCTCGGCGGGAGACGAGAGCGAGGAAGTGGAGGGTGTGGAGCACCATCGGTACAGTAGTTCTATTTAGCACCAATAGGGGGACTACACCGCCCACCCAGTGGCAAACAGGTGACCCAGCTGCCCAATGGCAGGTGGACAGAAATTCAAATCAGCACCTCTTACACAGAAAGGGGTGCTGACAAAGATTGGTGCTAACTAATTTTAACAAAAAAAAACGGTAAAAGGACTGTAAATTAAATATTTAAAGAAAACGGGGAGGTGGTACAGAGCGCGCCCCCTAGAGTCCACTGGTCAACAAACGATGCCATGTCGCCAGCAGACTCCGCGTGGGCGTGCTCTAAATTAACCCTTGATCGGACGAGGGCCCTGAACATGGCTCCGCAGTCAAAGAGACCTTCCCCGCTCATCTTACGCTTCCTGGTCTTGTAAATGGACAGTTTAGCAAGAGCCAGGAGCAGATTGACGAGGAGGTCTCTCTTTTTTTTTTAATGGACTTAATCAATCGGAGCTTATGACCCGCGTTTACAGGGAATGCCTCCACGCTGAGCCATTCAGTGTAGCGCGTGCAGCCCTGGGCATCTAAGGGCATCACAGACCTGTTATTGCTCAATCTCGTATGGCTGATAGCCACCAGTCCCTATAAGAAGTTGGCACCGACCACACGGGTCACATAACTAGTTAGAATGTCGGAGTAAGCCGTCTTTCCATAATTCTTTTACGATGTCCCAGGAACAACAGAGCTCCACCTCTTCTTCCACCGCACAGAGCTGAAATGAATTGTTAGCGTCAATTGGCATACTGTGCAATAAGTAATGGATATAGTTAACAAACAACATAAATGTACCGTATCGCTTTACATTTCATTGTAATGTGTGTGCGTTAAGAGGATTCTGCGTCTGGCACCTTCTACCTTAGTTGCAGATCATCGCCGAGGCAGGGTATAGGGGTGTGGCAGATGTGTACAAAAACATTAGGATGCTCAGCCTGGTACTCCGCCTATAGAACTGCCAGTGCATGAAACTGCTCAGGAACCTCGTATGTGTTTTTACATAGCCCCCTGTTCTCAATCGTATAATCATACAGGCCTAAGGATCATACCGTTTTTTATTGTACTGTAGTGTAACCCCGTGTTCCCACATTTTCCACATACATTTGTAGACTACTTTAATTAAATACAACTTTTAGATTGTACGCATATCTATTTTTTAGTAGTAAAACTTGTACTTAGTAGAAGTTTTATTTTATATACTTGTGTGTGTGTGTGTTGGAAAAGTAACGAGACACAAACAACTAATAATTCGGAATGTGCGCGACAAGAGTTAATTTTCTCTTGTTCATTTTTAATTTTTTTAAAAAAATCTTCATTGCAACCCATGAAGCTCTCCTCACGATATTCAAAGTCGTTCTTTTCCTAATTACTCAGCAGACACGGATATTTAAATATCCCCTCCCCTAAATTACAAAGAATTGAACAATCTGCATTGGTAAGGCTGACTTTTTTTTCCTACATCAGAACACCAAGGTAAGGCGAAAACATCGTGCGAAAAACTGTCACGACTTGTCCATGTAAACGCCGTCATTCTCTGTGATGTTGCTTTAATACCTGTTTCTTAAAGGATGTTAAGGAAACCTAGATATATTTGACGACTTTTTGCTTTTAATATTTTTTGATGTTTGTGATTAATGCAGCATTTTAGCTCTGTATTCTGCAAAATGCAGTTTTCTAAGTTATTTGAATAAGGAAAAATACAACTGTGCATATTAAAAAAAAAAGGTTGTAAAACATAACTCACAAGGTTAACTGCATGGTACAAGTTGTTTTTTTGGCATTGGAAAATCTGCCTCTGTGTGTTGGACATTTTATTTTGCTACTTTCTGGGTAGTAAAGATGCCAAGTACTCTTATCAAGCAAAGGTGTGTCTCCTGCTGACTAATACTAGTCAAACATACTATCTCAGTGCATTCATTTAATTCAAAAGTCTACCTCTGCCTGCCTCCGCTGAATTGTGAATATTGGCTAGTAGCAGATCTGTATTTGTTTGCCTTCCAACTACAACAAATAAAATACAAAGCAACGTCGCTACATTCATTCAGCAGGTTTCCAGGAGCTATAACATAGATTTTAATTTTATGATATTTTTTTTTAGTACTGATTTTTGTAATACTATACCACCATTGAATGTTTTATAGTTTTGGATGCAGTGAAACTCTTCTTGTGAAGTGGCTCAGGTATGCAGAGGCATGGTACAGGTAATTCAGAGGGACGGGTAACTGACATTCCCAACAGATCTGTAGTGTAAACTAAAGGGTGGTGGAAGAGAGTTTGCATACAGACTAAGCAAACAGAGAGAGAATACCCAGGCACTATGATCTCACACTCGTATACAACTCTCTTACTGAGACAGCGGGAGCTCTCCACACTGCTGGGACAGGAACATCACACAGGGTGGAGGGGGACTCTTATTTGGGGTGTACATATGGTGAGTTGCCAGGTATTTTTGGATACATAAATGGTATATATACACAGGTACACAAATTCACAACACACGTATACATCCATGATCACACGCATAAATGCTGCTGGATTTCTAGTGACTGCGATTTTATAATAATTTTCTATTCCTAAGTGCATGACAGATATGATTTATTTAAGCTTTTCATCACGAGGACACCCTGTGGAATGATGACCTTTTGAAGAATCATTACATTGTTTTGCGATTTTAGTTCGATATTTTAAATGATTATTATTTTTATTTGACACACACACAAGCGCATATCTGATTTTATGAGCTTTTGTGTGATTTGCCACAGGGACTGGTTCTGTTGGTGTAACAGCACGTAATTTCTCATAAAGCATAGAGCACATAGAAGTTCAATTGCTGTCACGTTAATCCTTTACGAATACGACACATTGTGTCTCATATGGAATGAGAGTCAGGCCAGGGTAGGCTGAGCAGGACTCATTCCCCTTCTCTTGTCTGTCCTGCTGTCCAGGGGATCCTGTCCAAACTGTCCAACTTCCTGCTGTGTCGCTGGACATGCCAGGCCTGCTGCCGGTCATGCTTGGAGTGCAGCTGCTGCCAGCCCAGCGACGAGGAGGTGGAGATCCTGGGACCCTTCCCTGCACAGACACCTCCCTGGCTGTAAGTATCTGAGAACCATTATATTGCCATAGCAGTGTCACTGCATTGCCACTTGTTGAATCGCTTCATGGCAAGTGAAGTGTAAAAAAATTCCAAGCCCCAGAAAAGCGAGAGTGAGAGAAGGTTGCGTGAGTCACCTCGGCTGCAGGCTGCTGTTATTCATCTGTCCATGTGGGCTGTGTTTAAAGAGAGGGCGAAGCCAGGAAGTCTGTTTAAACTCCCGTTGAGACGGGTTTGAAAAGGCAATTCTGAATGCAGTCTTGCGCTGTCCTTGGGGAAGTGTGGAGGGGGAGGGGGTGGGCGTTGTGTGAGCTGGCCATACACTAGTATTGAACTTTTTACCAGTAGAGATTCAAAGATGATTGAACATCTCCCATTTAAACCAAAGAATTGCCTAAGGCCTTGCTGTAAACGAGTTTCCTATATGTTGTTAATTAATGTGTTGAGTGAATGTACTGCTGCTGCTCCTGTGCTACAGCACCCTGGGACCCCCATAAAACCAGACAACTCATCTTAATGGGAAAGGATTTTAATAACAAACAAACATAGGGTTACTATACTGATAAAACACTGAATTACCTATTTAAGATATTGTCTTTTACATTTTTTAATGTTCTGATATGACTTTATATTCAAAATAGTCTCCACGCTACTCAGCTGACTTGATATTTTGAAGTGACAGTTGGCTATTTATGGATAATAATGCTTAGGATGAAGCATTTACAGAAGCTATTACTCTTGCTGTTGTATTTTTATTATTTGAATACATTTCTGCAGGGAAGACATACAAAATTAAACTTCATAAACACCCCGGAATGACGTTAGATGTGCGCATGAAATTCATCCATACCTAGTTGAATAAATTGAGCAGCCCATTTTGCGTTGAGAGATACTTTGAGCTGCCTTGACAATGTTCATTCAAAAGAAGGGTTATATTTGTACCGATTGACATCCAGCACCGATGGCATTGCCCATTGTTCTCAGTCTTTACGTCATTCTCTTGAGGGTGGGAGGTTACAGAGCTTGAGAGATCTTGCTGTTGAGGGATTTATTGCAAATTTTCCCTGTCAGCACATTTTTTGGTTGTTCCACTCAGAATTGTGTTAAAATAACATTTACAGATCTTCTAGGGACAAAACTGGCCACACTGTCTCCCAGTTTCACAGCACTGTTCATGAGGCCACACTGTCTCCCAGTCTCACAGCACTGTCCATGAGGTCACACTGTCTCCCAGTCTCACAGCACTGTCCATGAGGTCACACTGTCTCCCAGTCTCACAGCACTGTCCATGAGGCCACACTGTCTCCCAGTCTCACAGCACTGTCCATGAGGCCACACTGTCTCCCAGTCCTTTAGCTCTAACCACGTGGCGAGTCCCTCGGCTTTAAAAACTAGGCTACACTTGTCTCAAACTAGGCATTTCGATCCTGTATCATAGCTGTAGCTTTTAGAACTGCACCTCTCTCCACCTCATATTCCAGCTGGGTTGTAAATATTCTCCCCGTCACACCACAGATGGTTTTTTTTGCAGTCTTGGCACTGCAAATGTTGGTTCCTGTCCAGACATTGGCGCTCGCACTCCCCATGTCACATGTTACAGATTTCCCTGCCATGTGAAAACTATAGCAATGAAGATATTGTAAATGAAATGAATCAAGGAAATGAAACTAAACCTCCTTAAAACTTCTTTCCCTATCAGAGTCAGTGACAAAAATGATGAAAAGGATGGGGACTCGGACAACACAGCAAGTGACCCACCAGTGACGCCCCAGGATGCCTCCCCAGACCAGCGGAGATCCAGCTCTGACACCTCCCGCTCCACCTACAGCCTCACACGTAGAGTCTCCAGTAAGTACAAACCTCTATAGCACGACAGGCCACACTACATCCCAGTCCCTCTTTTCTAACTACAGTGCCTCCCAGTCCCAGATCTGTTCCTTGAGCTGTAACGCTCTCTCTCTTGCTCCCTCCCAGGTCTGGAGTCTCGGAGGCCGAGTTCCCCCCTGATCGACATCAAGCCCATTGAGTTCTGGGCCATGGGTTCCAAGAAGGAGGCAGTCCAGCCCCCGGTGCTGCGCAAACCTTACGTGCCAGCGGACGATTACTTCCGCAAGTTCGAGCCACGGCTGTACTCAGTGGATTCGAGCAGCGATGACGTGGACTCCCTAACCGACGAGGAGATCCTGTCACGCTACCAACTGGGCATGCTGCACTTCAGCACGCAGTATGACCTCCTGCAGAACCACCTGACGGTGCGTGTCATCGAGGCCCGCGACCTGCCCCCACCCCTGGCCTGCGATAGCTCACGCCAGGACATGGCCCACTCCAACCCCTACGTTAAGATGAGCCTGCTGCCCGACCAGAAGAACTCCCGCCAGACCGGCGTCAAGCGCAAGACGCAGAACCCCGTCTTTGAGGAGCGCTACACCTTCGACATCCCCTTCCTGGAGGCCCAACGGCGCACCCTGCTCCTCTCCGTCGTCGACTTCGACAAGTTCTCCCGCCACTGCGTCATCGGCAAGGTGGCCATGTCCCTGTGCGACATTGACCTGGTCAGAGGAGGGCACTGGTGGAAGGCACTGGTTCCCAGTTCACAGGTATAACAATGTAACTCTTCTAATATTTGATTGTTTCATTTTTTATTTTACAGTAAAATACATTTTGTTATTGTTTGTTTATTATATCTAGGGCTTCTGTTTTTCGGGTTTTAATAATTGTATTTTTCGGTGCTTATTTTTAGCTATTTTTGAGTTTTATGTAAATCGTTTTTTTTAAGGCTTTCGTTTTTGATATACTGTATGAAATTAGTGTTTCCGGTTACTTTCCAAAATACTTCAGTGTTTTTTTCTTGTATCAAAATATGTATAGTAACTCAACAGTACTTGCACACTTAAGTTGTACCTTCTTTCCTTTGCTGTCTTCCACAACGAAATCCCTACGGGCACATTCTTCTGGGGTTTTTGTGTGCAGGCATTTTTATACATTTCGCCACAATTCTGTTTTAAATTCTCTGTATCTTAACTGTGATACAGCTTTAAATCCCGCTAACAAGCCTCCATTCCTGATTGTAATCTCATTTTAAATCTCGCAAGTGGAGTCTCCAGTAGAAATGTAGGGATGGGCTGTCACTCAGTAGTTGGGGCGGGTTTAAAGTATTCAGAACTAATCAATGATAGATACAAGTCATGAAGGCGGGGCATTGCCCAGCAGCACTGGGAAATGTATTTATTTTTGTAGTAGGTTTTATTTATTGTTTTATGCGAAAAGGGTAAAGTCAATGTGAATAGATTAACCATTTCCACAGTTTTTCTGGTGTTTATTGGATATCTAGCAATTAATTTTTTTAGGTGTTGTGGCAGGCTAGCAAGTGGATAGAGGCCCAGAGACAGTCTGTAGTTCAAAAAAAAAATTATTTTATTATAAATACACAAAAATAAAAGGGCACAAGGGCCAAAACAAAGCGATTTAAACACAAAAAGAAAGACAAAAAGCAAAAATAACAAAAATAACAATTTCCAGGCTCGGCAATGCCATCACCGGATTTATCAAAATTAAAAAATCACACACCAAAAACCACCAACCTGCTTCCTCAGCTCTCTCCTCCCAAATGAGACTCAGAGGCCTCCTTTTATGTCAGGTGGCTGGGCACTGATTGATCGTTAATTAACCTAATCAACTAATCAACCCCAGCCACCTGACCATAATAAACCCAGGCAGGTAGGGGAAATTAACCCCATCCCTGCCAATTTAAAAAGGGCAGAGCTTTGCTCTGCCACAGGTGTTTTATCAGGTTTTATCTGTTAAAACCGAAAATCAAAAGCCCTAATTATATCCTTTTATTGTTAGTGTGTTCTTTCTATTCTAGATGAAAGGTGACTTTAAACTGTATTGGGCAGTACTGTAGTGGCTGTCATCAAATAAAGATTTCGAAAAAACAAAGAAGCACATGCAATTAGAAAAGCTAACCAATCAAGGGAGCTGGTAGCAACTGAGGTATAATAGTGGTTTTTAATTAAGGCTAGCTAGCACAGTGTATCAACCAAAGCTGTTGACTTGCGGAAGTCCGCCTTGGTGACACTGTGGTGCTCAGGTCAGCCTCCAACTCTGTCTCGATGCTTTATATTCATAGTTATTAGTACTCATGATAGAAATATTATTATCCTGCTGCACCCACTCTCTGTTTTAAAGGACTCCAGTCCCTTCATCCAGAGCACCTTCCTTTGATCATGTTTACCACAGCCTTGACTTCAAAACCTGACCACCTAAAAGCTTAACCTTGAGTAGGTAAAGGCAACTGTGTCTTGAAAAGGTGTGAATGATCGGGAATCTCACACGTATGTCAAATTATTCAAAACTGACCTTCTGTTAACGACTGACTATAATCTCGTTCGCAAATAGATTTCAGGTAACTCAGATTTCCAAAAGCAATGCAGTCCAGCTTGATGCCAGAAAAAAAAAAAAAAAAAGTAATTCCTTTATGAAGCCAAACACATTCTTCGATACAGTGATTTCCTTTGATGTGATAGGATTTGATCCGGTTCTTCATTTCACTGCTGTGTCAAGTCGTTCTAGAACAGATAAGCACATTAGCTGGTTTATGAAGCCCCAGTGTTAAAAACAACAGTCTGTGTTCTCCATTGTTAATATGAGCCTGGGTCATGAGATCACCTCCAATTGTGTCCAACAGGGTTTGTAAATTGTCAGTCTCAGCCCATAAGAGGGCAGAATATTTATCTTATATTGTATACTGGAAGACAGCAGCTACGTAAATTTAAAAAAAAAAAAAAACTACAAAGTTAAACTATGCATTTTGGATTTGTATCATTTTCAGTTAGGGTTTAAAATATGCTGCTGTTTTTATTATTGACTGAGTTCATTGCTATGTAGGTGCATTTCACAGGTTTCAGTTGGGTTACACAGTAGGAAACGTTGACGGAAAGAAAGTAAAGCAGTCTTCCAGTAAAATCGAAGTGGAATTGAAGGTATTATCTCAAAGGGGAGATTTTCAGCACAGCCCTAAAATCTGCACTGATAAAACCCAGCTGTGACTATTTATTTGATTTTAAAATGACCTTGGAATCATAGAAGACAGAGACAGCACAGAAGATTCAGGCTGCAACATTATTCTGATTGCACTGCCATGTTTCCTTCTTAGATTTCATTGTCGTATGAGAAAACACAACAACGCAACATCACGCTAACATTGGCTCAGATAACCCAGCAGAAATTGTTAAGGCTGCAATGTACTTCAATCTTTTCTACTTTCAGTTTACTATGATTCTTTATGTGGTCTGTTTACTACACACAGGATTTTTACTTAGCACTTTGTGATACAGGAAGCAGTTGTATAGCTGTATAGTAAGTTAGACTATGAGTAAATTAGGTTTTCTGTTCAAGAGTCCAATAAGCAAGTGATTGTATTTGTGTTGATAGCATTTTATAGGCAGTACCTCCATCTGTTATATTTTAAAATGATTTCCGTCTATATGGGACATGAACCCCTTTAACAGGCTCCCCACCGAAGAAGCAATTGATTTGAATTAGAAATATAAGTTTGATAAGCTGGCACCTTATTGACTTTATGGTTTAAGTTGGATGCTGAGAGACCTTTGGTCCTGCCTGCAGTTGACTGAGGGTTGGTCTCACACAGAACACACCTACAGCTTATGTGATAAATTACATCAACAAAATAAAATTAGACACTATAGAATTATTAAGACCACTGAGAAACGCAGAGGCATGTTACTGCTCCTAAGCTTTTGTATTAGTGAGCCTGTTGTAAAAGCACAGCAAAGTATAATAAATGTGCATATTAGTAAACATGGCAAACCAGGGTAAACTATGGTAAATGCATTGTATAACCGTGATAAAAGCCTAGTAAAACTGCAAAAATACCTTCCACAAATACCATGCAAATGTGTCCTGTTTGTACAAGCAAAAGCAAAAAACAGAAATACATTCATTGGATGGTTCTTATGTGTTCTTAGGCTGCTTCTGAGATAAAAACATGATTCTTTAACATTATGTTGATTTTAAGAATAGTAAGTCTGGACTTGGACCACTGTGTGTGTGGCTTAATTTCTAATACCATGTGGTCAAGCTGTGAAATGGAGAAACTGTGGAAGCTGCACAGAAAAGTCTAACCCAGACCTCCTGGTTGTTCCCAGAATGAGGTGGAGCTGGGGGAGTTGTTGCTGTCTCTCAACTACCTGCCAAGCGCTGGGAGGCTCAACGTGGACATCATCCGAGCCAAGCAGCTGCTGCAGACTGACATGAGCCAGGGATCAGGTAACCAGAGGGACTTCAAGGACTAGCATAAACGCAGCAACCAGGGACTGAGATACACATATTGCTAGATTATTGCCCAGGCGTGGAGGATACAAAGTAAGATGTATAAGTATGAATAAGTGACTATATATATACAGTGGCTTGCGAAAGTATTGACCCCCCCTTGGCATTTTTCCTATTTTGTTGCCTTACAACCTGGAATTAAAATTCATTTTTATTTGGACTTCATGTAATGGACATACACAAAATAGTCCAAATTGGTGAAGTGAAATGAAAAAAATAACTTGTTTAAAAAAATTCTAAAAAATAAATAACGGAAAAGTGGTGCGTGCATATGTATTCACCCCCTTTGCTATTAAGCCTCTAAATAAGATCTGGTGCAACCAATTACCTTCAGAAGTCACATAATTAGTTAAATAAAGTCCACCTGTGTGCATTCTAAGTGTCACATGATCTGTCACATGATCTCAGTATATATACACCTGTTCTGAAAGGCCCTAGAGTCTGCAACACCACTAAGCAAGGGGCACCACCAAGCAAGCGACACCATGAAGACCAAGAAGCTGTCCAAACAGGTCAGGGACAAAGTTGTGGAGAAGTACAGATCAGGGTTGGGTTATAAAAAAATATCCGAAACTTTGAACATCCCACGGAGCACCATTAAAGCCATTATTAAAAAATGGAAAGAATATGGCACCACAACAAACCTGGCAAGAGAGGGCCGCCCACCAAAACTCACGGACCAGGCAAGGTGGGCATTAATCAGAGGCAACAAAGAGACCAAAGATAACCTTGAAGGAGCTGCAAAGCTCCACAGCAGAGATTGGAGTATCTGTCCATAGGACCACTTTAAGCTGTACACTCCACAGAGCTGGGCTTACGGAAGAGTGGCCAGAAAAAAGCCATTGCTTAAAGAAAAAAATAAGCAAACACGTTTGGTGTTCGCCAAAAGGCATGTGGGAGACTCCCCAAACATATGGAAGAAGGTACCCTGGTCAGATGAGACTAAAATTGAGCTTTTTGGCCATCAAGGAAAACGTTATGTCTGGCGCAAACCCAATACCTCTCTTCACCCCGAGAACACCATCCCCACAGTGAAGCATGGCGGTGGCAGCATCATGCTGTGGGGATGTTTTTCATCGGCAGGGACTGGGAAACTGGTCAGAATTGAAGGAATGATGGATGGCGCTAAATACAGGGAAATTCTTGAGGGAAACTTGTTTCAGTCTTCCAGAGATTTGAGACTGGGGCGGAGGTTCACCTTTCAGCAGGACAGTGACCCTAAGCATACTGCTAAAGCAACACTCGAGTGGTTTAAGGGGAAACATTTAAATGTCTTGGAATGGCCTAGTCAAAGCCCAGACCTCAATCCAATTGAGATTCTGTGGTATGACGTAAAGATTGCTGTACACCAGCGGAACCCATCCAACTTGAAGGAGCTGGAGCAGTTTTGCCTTGAAGAATGGGCAAAAATCCCAGTGGCTAGATGTGCCAAGCTTATAGATACATACCCCAAGAGACTTGCAGCTGTAATTGCTGCAAAAGGTGGCTCTACAAAGTATTGACTTTGGGGGGGTGAATACTTATGCACGCTCAAGTTTTCTGTTTTTCTGTCTTATTTCTTGTTTGTTTCACAATAAAAAATATTTTGCATCTTCAAAGTGGTAGGCATGTTGTGTAAATCAAATGATGCAAACCCCCAAAAAATCCATTTTAATTCCAGGTTGTAAGGCAAAAAAATAGGAAAAATGCCAAGGGGGTCAATACTTTCGCAAGCCACTGTAGACGTTGCACACAATAAGAAAGAGAATGGATACACTTCTCAATGCAGGTACATTAACTGAACTGTACTGCACTGCACTTACACTTGTGTTGCATTATTTAATGAACTTAAACAAAATGTATACAGTGGCTTGCAAAAGTATTCAGACCCCTGACCAATTCTCTCATATTACTGAATTACAAATGGTACATTGAAATTTCGTCTGTTCGATATTTGATTTTAAAACACTTAAACTCAAAATCAATTATTGTAAGGTGACATTGGTTTTATGTTGGGAAATATTTTTAAGAGAAATAAAAAAACAAATATCTTGCTTGCATAATTATTCAACCCCCACACATTAATATTTGGTAGAGCCACCTTTTGCTGCAATAACAGCTTTAAGTCTTTTGGGGTAAGTATGTACCAGCTTTGCACACAGTGTCGGAGTGATTTTGGCCCATTCTTCTTGGCAGATTTGCTCCAGGTTGTTCAGGTTGGTTGGACGACGCTTGTGGACTGCAATTTTCAAATTGTGCCACAGATTCTCAGTGGGATTGAGATCAGGACTTTGACTGGGCCACTGTAGGAATGTCACCTTTTTGTTCTTGAGTCACTCCAGTGTTGCTTTGGCCTTGTGCTTGGGATCATTGTCCTGCTGAAAGGTGAATTTCCTCCCAAGCTTCAGTTTTTTAGCAGACTGAAGCAGATTTTCTTATAGTATTTTCCAGTATTTTGCTCCATCCGTTCTTCCTTCAACTGTAACAAGATGCCCAGTCCCTGCTGATGAGACGCATGCCCACAGCATGATGCTGCCACCAGCATACTTCAGTGTAGGGATGGTGTGTCTTGAGGCATGGGCAGTGTTAGGTTTGTGCCACACATAGCACTTTGAGTTTTGGCCAAAAAGCTCTATCTTGGTCTCATCTGACCACAAAACCTTTTCCCACATCGCAGCTGGGTCACTCTCATGCTTTCTGGCAAACTCCAAACGTGCTTTCAGATGGTACTTTTTGAGTAACGGCTTCTTTCTTGCCACCCTCCCATACAGGCCAGTGTTATGCAGAGCTCTTGATATGGTTGACTGGTGCACCATTACTCCACTCCCAGCCATTGAACTCTGTAGCTCCTTCAAAGTGATTGTTGGCCTCTCTGTGGCTTCTCTCACAAGTCTCCTTCTTGTTTGAGCGCTGAGTTTTGAGGGACAGCCTTTTCTTGGCAGTGCCTGGGTGGTGTGATGCAGCTTCCACTTCCTGATTATTGATCCAGCTGCTCACTGGGATATCCAAACACTTGGATATTTTTTTGTACCCTTTCTCTAATCTATGCATTTGTATTACTTTATCTCTAACTTCTGTAGAATGTTCTTTGGTCTTCATTTTCCTTCAGCTTCACAGCCTTACCAATGATCCTTCAACAGTGGGGTTTTTATCCAGAAAATGTGACAGCAACTTTAATGGTCCACAGGTGGAGGCCAATAGTAAGGTAATTGTGTCCTAATTTGAGCAATTTCTGTCATCGGAGCAAACTGTGAGCTTCCACAGCACAGGGGTTGAATACTTATGCAAACAAGACATTTCAGTTTTTTATTTTTCTTAAAAATATTTCCCAACATAAAACCAATGTCACCTTACAATAATTGATTCTGAGTTTCAGTGGTTAAAAATAAAATATCAAACAGAATGAAATTTCAATGTAGCATTTGTAATTCAGTAATATGAGAGAATTGATCAGGGGTCTGAATACTTTTGCAAGCCACTGTATGTTTTGGAAAATGGAATTGTTGGTAGTGTACGTGTAATTCTGCAGGCAGTACATATTAATAAATGATAACTAAAGTGTAATTGCTCTACACACAGTTAATGAGCCTGTCTTTTTAAGTGTATCCAGGCAAATAATGTGTTTTGAAGTAAAAAAAAAATACAGCAAAAAATAAAGCAGAAATACAATGCACTGTTCCATGGGTTAATTTACATGTAAGCAATAACAGACTTGAATGGCTTCTGATACAGGTATTACTGCTTTAATAATGCTGAGCTCCCACCCTGGCAGACCCCTTTGTGAAGATCCAGCTGGTGACAGGGCTCAAGCTGGTGAAGACTAAGAAGACCTCATGCATGCGGGGCACCATCGACCCCTTCTACAATGAGTCCTTCAGCTTCCGGGTCATGCAGGACGACCTGCAGGACGCCAGCCTGGTCTTCACAGGTACCTCTCGCTGCGGGCGGGACAGAGTTATTACATGCACCTTTATAATGTATTCATTATCCCACTAATAGTAAAACCATACCAAAGGGTAAGAAATCATAGTTAAGTGTAAGTAATTGTATAGTAACGGCAACATAGGCCACTGCAAAATGAGGCTGAGCAATTATCTTTGGCCATTACCGGGCTAAAGGTTATAAAAATGTACAGTGTGATTCTATTGCTAGAGCCCATAAGACAATTAGGCTTTGTGCAAGGCAGGCTACTGTACTTCATTGAATCATTTACTTTTAAATAGGGCTATCAATTAATTGTAGTTAACGTCTGCGATTTGCATGTTCATTTCTTTGGAGATTAATTTTTTTAATGTGCGTTAATCGCACTCCTCTGTCTCGACCCTCTTAGCATGCCGTAGTTATTCATGCAAGCATTCCAGTGTGCTTTACAAAAAATATATAAAAAAAGCCTATGTTTAATGTATAATCCAGCTGCAAATAAACAAACTCAAACTAAATGCCTTGAGTTCAGACGAATTTTAGGGACTGTCAGAAGATTAGCATTTTCTGATCTCGGGTAATGACTGGAGACATATGGGGTCAGTAGATCTTGAAGGTAAGGCTGTCCAAGACCATTTAGGGCCTTATAGATAATAAAAACTTTAAAATAATAATAATAATAATAATAATAATAATAATAATAATAATAATAATAATAAAAAAACAAACGAATTAGATGGATACAGTGATTGTATCAATTAAATATGCGATTAACCAATATTAACCAAGATTAAAATGTTTAATCGCAAGATTAATCGTGATTAATTTTTTTAATCATTTGACGACCCTGCTTTTAAAGAAATAAAACGCAAGGCTGCTAGGAATCCCAGGGGAGAGAATCTCAATATAATGCTATTATACATTAATGCTATTATACACTAATGTAAAATTCACGTTTAAGTATGTCAGTGGCTTATAGAACAGGCAATCTCAAAGAAGTAATGATATTTAAGTCTCACTTTTTTTAAAACCAATAGATACTATATAGATTTGTCTTGTTAAATATTCTCAGTCTGATACTGTACACGTGGCTCTTGTTTGTGAGTATGTGTCTGTGTGCAGGCCAGTACAGAGAGGATGGCAATCAGCCCAGTCTTTCAGTCAGAGTTAAGACTGCTTTTCTGTGCTTTGCTATTGTCTGTACAGTGATATGTTAACAGCCAGGCAGCTCCAAACCCAGCCAGCGATCATTAGCATCTTCTGACAAAAGCTCCAGCGATCAGTAATGGAAATGGTGCCCTGCGCTCCCTCTTATCTGCCAGACACAAAAGCACTGTAATTAAAGCCTGCTTGGCTGTACTCTTCTCCCTCAAGCCTGGCTCTTCAGGGGGCTGATTAAGCACTTCACCTGCTGGTGAGATGGGCCCCTGCTCTCTATCACCACGGCAGGTCCTTTAAGAAAGGCTGAGGCCGTGTGGGTTTGGAATCTGCTCTCTATTTCACTGTACATGGATTTCCCCTTTTCTCTCTGTTTGAATGAACAGCGGCCGTAATAAATTGCCTTGCATCCTTTTATGTAGATGACATTGCAAAAAGGAGGCTGTTTGTGGGAAAATAAAAAGGTTTTGAGAAGAAAAAAATATTTATATTTTAAAATATCCCGATGAACCCACAGGTTCATCTCAAACCACAACAGGATTGACTATATGGACCACTGCAGAATAGTTACGAATTCCTTCGCAACAAATTATTTGCATTTAATACAAAATCACTCTGTTGAATCAGCAGTATCCTGACCGTCCATGGTGAACCTGCACTGCATTGATACCGTGTTGGCAGGTGTTTCTAGTTTTTTGTCCAGCCCGTGTCTTAGCTGTTAGTTTGCTTGTCTGGCCTGGTAGCATGTGTCTGGGTCTCTGGCTGACTGCGCAGGGCAGCTGGCTAATGAAGCATGGCGGGAGTCCTTGTACCTGTCATGTTCCGTCATCTTAAAGACCCTGCAGCTCAGGCACAGCCCCGCGGGGACCCCAGGGGTGTCAGGGGCTGAGGGATGGGAGGAAAACATTTGATCTCTGTGTATGCTTACCCCCCACCAACTTCCCAGAAACAGCTTTACTATAAAGGTCTCCATACACCAGACGCAGTGCGATTTTTTTTTATTGGCACCAAGCCACTTTCACAGCGACATGACCATACACACCAGAAGCGACACAGAGGCGATGCAACAGGTTTGAAAACTGCCAGATCTATACAACTGTTCAAAATTCCTGTTGACAAAACTATGATCAAGACTGGTACATATTCGTCAACATGATGTGGTAATTATTAGTGTCTTCTCTGACAGTATTTTAACACATATGCCAATAAATCATACACGTCAGGCTTATTCAGTTCCTTCGAAATGGACTCCCATATATTATCTTTCAAATCTGTATCTTTATAATTGTGATGCCCTTTGTCACAGAGCTCTGGGTATTTTTACAACAGCAAGTATTATTGTTTCCTCTCTCATTTTGGATATTGCTTCACCCTGCTGGACCACGTGCATTGAAGCTGTTCTCTGATTGCTCAATGCCCTAGTTGACGTGCATCAAATTGCAAAATAATAGGATTTTAATCCTATTTATTTCAGGCTGCTCCAGTGCCGCCCTGGTGCCGCTTCTGCATCGCCTGTCATGTCGCCTGTGGTGTGAAAGATACTTACCAAAAGTATAGGTTCTTTTCATTTTGATTCATCACTGCACAGTTCCACTTGATGCATCACATCTGGTGGGTAGCAGCCTTAAAGGAGCGCAAGAAGACCGACATTTCAGCTGAAGGCATTAGCTGAAAATGTGTATCTGGTTGACTTTTTGGTACTTACAGTTTTATCCCAGAATGAAGGATATCCCACTGCGATGGTTAGTAATGGCAGAATGCATCAGTATGTGATGTCAGCAGTGTTCACTTTGTTGAACAGTCTGTATGCACTAGGCCTGAGGTGATGTTTATAGCTGTGACTTGTTCTCGTTTCTCTCTCTTGTACTGTTCATTCACCATAGTTTATCATGTTTTTTTTACTACTAAAAAAACATGATAAACTATGAGCAATCTCATAGTGCACATCTTCAACACGTTCAACACATGAGCAATCTGATAACATTCTTTCACTCTCCCTGACTATATAAATCTGCTCTTGTACATCTGCAAATGACTTATCACATTAAATATTAATAAGCCAGCTATATATAGAATGGAAAGGCGCAGAGAAAGGGAGATACATTTTTAGAAGCTGGCGGGTACAGGAGAGCGAACGAGTGAGGTGTATAATCAGGCATTGGAAAGTGACCTGAAAGAATTGCATTATTCTTATCAGTCAGGCCAGGAAGAGAATGGACACATAGTCAGTACTGCAGGATATTAAAGTGCTGGTGCACGTTTAATAATAAATAAAATATTTAAACAAGCCAAAACATTTATACAAAACAAAACGGCACAGTGGCCAAAATAAACAGACAAAAGCATGTGTAGCAATAGTTTACTTTTAAGTTTCACTTTAGGTTTCTCTTCTACTCACAATTCCTGATCTGCCTCTGAACACACCAACCCCGCTCAACAGCCAAAGCTGCAGGGTTTTATACATGTGACCGTCTCTAAATTAGTAATTAATCAATCAATCTGCAGACGGTCACATTCTGCACGGTTTAGCATGGACAGGGAAATTTAACTCTAGAAGAACTCTTGTGCAGATCAAGCTGGGAATATCCAGCAAGGATAATTATTTCCTTCTTTCGAATCCCAGAGTTCGGTCCCTGTGTGCTATTTCACTGGGTTGGTTCCGGAGCCAATAATAGAATAGAAAGTTTGGCTCTCCTGTACATTGCCATTGATCTGATTTACAGACAGCCTGATAGAATTAGCCATGCCCCATGCCTATGTCCCACTGCATTAGCTAAATTGGATATAGAGACAGAGCTAGCAACATAGACACAGTGAGATGTGTGTGTGTGTGTGTGTATGTGTGAGAGACAGAGAGAGGGGGAGAGTGTGCTTGTATTTCTTAATTTTGAGTCAGTGCTGGAGCGCTGACAATGGAGTGTTTAAGTGCTCATTATTCACCTGCAGATTCATTTAATTGTTTACCTTCACTCTTCTCTCATTTTCACAGTATATGGCCACAACATTAAGAGCAGCAACGACTTTGTGGGGCGCATTGTGATTGGCCAGTACTCAACAGGCCCCCCCGAGTCCAGCCACTGGCGGCGCCTGCTGACATCACACCGCACCCCCGTGGAGCAGTGGCATAGCTTGCGGTCCCGGGCCGAGTGTGATCGCGTGTCCCCGGCTTCGCTTGAGGTCACGTGATCACTGGGGGGCTCTGCATCACCATACTCACTGGAGACTGAACAACATTTTTGAACTGTTATGAAACTACCAACAGTAGGTTCATGTAGAAGCCATTATGTAGTTGTTATGCTGGAGATAGAGATGTGCTCACTTATCTGAACTACCCTTAGATAGACAAAATGATCTATTGTGCTAAATCTGCATTCTTCCTGGGTATTTTTAATTTATTTCAGTTAGTTGTAATTCATTAAATGTCCAACAGGTGGGGATGGTGTATATACTGTGCAGGGTGAAGTCAGTTGGCTGTTTTGCATGCACATAATCACATAATCAGAATTTAACCAACTATCATGAGATCCCTGTGGAAATAGAGCTTTCTTCTGTTTAAATGTTCTCTCCTTAAGACAAATGTACAGCACTAAAAGCACTAATTGATGTAATTCACATCACGCGCCATGACATGTAGACTCAGAGTCAAAGAGCTAGGAGATCCTGGGTTCGTATCCAGCTTCATACAGATGCGTATGAAATGATCTGCACTTAAAAAAAAAAAAAAACATACCGTTAATATTAGGTCAGCATATGTCTATCTGGAGCCAAAGCTTAGTGAATTCAGTCCAGAGAGAATGAACGTGAGGGGAGAGAGAGAGACAGAGACAGAGTATAACTGCAGTTACAACTCCACCCCCCCATCTCTCCCCCAACCCTCTCAGCAAACTGCAAACCCGCATACCTCACTAGACAGCCTCATGCGTGCCCTATGTCTGTGCTTCTGCCTTCTCTCCATGTAAACTCAATGGGAATGAAAAACAAAACACAGATGAGAACCGCGGACAGAAATCAGTGTTGGTGTGCGACTAAAACGTCGTTACTGATGTATACAGTTTTGGATATAGTGTGGATGTGTGTTTGTTTATTGTGTTTTGTTCACACCGAGATTTCTTCACAACCCCCCCACTCCCCGCTTCATAAACACGCACATATACACTTGTTAGCATATACACCGAACTGCACACACAGTGCTTAACCTCATTTATGTCCTGTAAATAATGTATAAAGTTACTGTATTTGATCTTCTGTGACCCCCTTAAAGAGGATGTAATGAATATGTGTGTGTCAGTTTGTGTTGGGGTCCCCCATGGAGGACTGTGGGAAGTGTAGTTTCATTTAGAAAAAAATACATCTTCCACAGTGCCTTCCTGCAGTGGAACAAATTTATTGCCTTCAAAGATGGTGGAGGAAGGAGACTCCCTTTAAAAAAATCTATCCATGGTGTAATTTTCATGGCAGTAGATCATAAGTGTTTTTCTTTCAGCAGAATATGCTAAAGAGATTAACATTTTACGCCCTCTAAAATTCATCCCTGTTCAGATAATGAGCCGGAATACAACTGGAACAATTCCACTAGGCGGCGCGCTAAGATTGATCTCAGTGCCACTTTCCTAATTGGAAATAGTACATGAAGACATATTAACCCACTAAGAAATGACAGATTCAATTGAGGCAGCACGCCCTTACACAGTGTAGCACCTTCAGAGCTGCTGAACTGGAAAGTGTGATCTCAGCACCAAGCAAAGGCTTAGTGTCATACCCTCTCAACGAGACATCTGCTAGGGGCAAGGAGATTACTTTATTCAGGGTGCACGTTCCCTGCAGTATTGAGAATGGCAACTGTATTGGCATCCGTTTGAGACAGATGACCAATTTATCTCTGGCATCCAGTTATCAGCAACCTACTGCAAAAAACATCTTGTCACTGTATTGTGGCTTACTTGGCCTATACATGCCGAGACAAGGTATGCACTTGAGGCATTCTCATAGCAATACAGGCCAGAGAAGGCATGCTGGGCTTCTTCCTGTCAAAGGATTAGGGATGTAGCCTGTCAAGTGTTGCTTCAGCGTCAGTGTTTCATCCTCCTTCTCCTGTGCGTATGTTCTCGTCTTTGGGTTTGGCTGTCCTCAGCTCCCTACTAAATGCTGCATTCTGGAATTCTGGAATCTATTCACAGTGTATACTTTCACTGCGGTTGCACGGTAGGACTGGAAGAGGTTCCAAAATCCTACTAGGGTTTAAAGGAAGCCAGGGAGCCAGTGTGCCATATCCCTCTACTGGTGCACATAGATTTCTCACTGTTGTTTGTTTTAATGTACAGCAGACTGTTTGAATCCAGTATAGCATGACCTTGGTCCTGAGTAGTGCCATGTCCTAGCCACAATGAGATTGTATGTACTATATCTTCATAATCCAATAAGTCATGTTATATCACTTCACGATCACAATAACAAAGTACAGAATGTTTTATTAAAATGATCCACAGGGGTGCTGAACACTGGCTTCGTCGTTTTCTCTGAACCCCTCTTCGAAATCCAGTGATATACAGGGTTTATCAGCATTTGTGCATCATAAGGAAGACTCTATATATAGACTACTTTACTGTATGTTCAAACTGGGACCATGTAGCATAAAATGTGTAGTTCAGGTGGAATTTGGCCATTTTGTCAAAAAACTGAAACTGTCATCAGGTACTCTAACCCAGGGTTAACCCTGGTCCTGGGTACCCCCTGTGTCTGCTGGTTTTCATTCCAGATGAGTTCTCAATTACTGAACTAATAATGTGCTCAATTAGACCTTTTTAATTGTTCTCAGCACCTAACAAGTTGCTGATTTCAAGTTACTTGTTGTGTAGGCAACTTGAAATCACAAACTGTATAAAAGAGGAAAACAGTTAAAAGAGTCTTATTAAGCTAATGAATAGTTAAGGGTTCAATTAAGTAACAGAGAACTCAGTTGGAATGAAAACCAACAGACACAGGGGGTCCCCAGGACCAGGGTTGGGAACCCCTGCTGTAACGCACCACCTAGTACCCTATGATGCACAACTTGATTTTACCCTGTGATACTATTATCAACATTGTTATTGTGTGTCATAACTTTCTATCATACTGTTTTAAGAAGCTGCTATTCCAGTTTTGCCAAGCTATGGCCTTTTGAATTGTTACCTGGTGTCTCTGTGTCTATAGCTACTGAATCGAGAAAATGTGCTGTCAGAACCTTTGTTTTGTGTTTCCATGGTGACAAAACAATACGCTAAAAAGCCTCTTTACCTATGGCAACTTTACAGCAGTTAATTACTTGCAATGGGTTGCAGGCCACTTGTGCTGGTGTAGCTCAAAGCAACCATTTGCCCGAGAGCACTTTGGTTGTTTATTGCGTAGCCAAGAAGTGCTGATCTCTGTGAAGCTTGGCTGTTTCGGATACTGCTGACCCCTGGGGGTGAAACTAGGTACTGGGATTAGGGCCTCATTGAAACTGTTGCAAGCAACTAGCTGTTGTGAAATCGACCAGTATATGGGGTCAAAAGCCCATTAAGTACGAGACCACTTTTGGTCAGCTGGTTAGTGTTATTTGAGCTACTTTGTGCAAATTGCTTAAGACAGTCACATGCAACCAGTTGAACAGTAATTTGCCAGAAATAGTTGTCCAGAAGTTGCCTCGTGATTAATGGGCTTTAAAGCCACAGTCGTGTGTGTGTGTGTGTGCCGGGACCTGGCCCTGGGTCTCTCAGTGTTGAATCAGAACAACTCCTTGCTGCCCTCCAGCTCGTTCTTGTTATTCAGGCAAGCAGGCTAGTTTACTGTCTTCTTTGTCCCTAGGTCAGAAGCTTCTGTACGTTCTCACAGCATATTGTGTGATGTTTTATAAAGTGTATATTTATTGACAATAAAGATGATATATTGGTGCCATGCATACGGCTCTGCTGCTGGACAAGCACAGCAGTCTTGTCTTTTTCTTTGAAGTCTTGCCTTCTTTCAGCTGTGGACCCAGTAGGAGGAATCGCCTCTTTTAGACATGAAGCTCACACTTTGTTTAACAAAACCATTTCTAAGAAAGTCTTTTCACAAGTAAACAATATTAGTTTGTTCTGCTAAAACAGAATTCTTTGGTGAGCAGTTCACACCATAGTTTTGTCTTTGATTAACTTGGTTATCAGACTTTTGCAAAGCCTGTCAGTTATTAGAGGAAGCATACTGTGATAGAATACAAAACTCTAAAACTCAGAATGTCAATGACAAAGCATTCTAAAAATACTTCAGAAAAGGCCCCTTTGCCTAAAACATGTTTGCTTAGTGTTCTAGTTTCCAGGTATTGTCACGCCAGCAGGGTGATAACACAGCTCAAGGGTTAAATGCAGAGGCACTAGAAGCTCTCCTGGAGATCAGAATCTGTCTTTTCCAGACTCCAGTCCTCATTAAAACAATCTTTCTAACTCCAAAACCCAGAAGCTGTCCCTTAAAATGAATGGACAAGTTGAGTACTGAACCCCTGTCCCTTTGAAGCTGTAACTGAATGAGATCACGTGAGCCCCTGGACTTTCCTCTTCCTCTCCGCCCACACCCTTCTCCTCGGGCCCCCATCACCTCCGGATAAGTGAGCTGGGGGTATTGAGAGCTCGAGTGAGCAAGCCTGTTTATTTCACTGGGGAAGAGCAAAATCAATGTTGTGATTTATACTCTATTAGCTTGCAATTACTTTTAAGCTGAGTCATTACACTGAAGAAGACATTAGCCAACATGTTCATGTTCTTGGTTTCGTTTCTCTTGATTTTTAATTACAACAAACCTGTTAATTGTGCTTCTGCTAATTGTAATAACCTCAGCAGCGCCTTCGGGGTCAAAGTATGTCACTAAGTTGTAAAGCGTGTCAGCCATTAGGGGAGGCAGCTGGCTGGTTAATGACTGGAAATAAGGCATTGTAGTGGAGATAGAATTTCAGGACACCTAGGAAATGCAAACATATGCAATGCAAACTGACAGTCACTTTTTTAAATTAAATGACGTTTGCTAAAAATACACTAAAATAAAAAATAACCCTGCAAATGTGAGCAACTACATAGCAACTGGAGTTGCACAATAATATGGTTAATTGAATTATTTCATAATATAACCCCTTTTCAGTAAAAGTCCCTAGGAGGACTTCAGTGGGTTCTGAATCTACAGAGTTATAGAGGAGTTCAAAACAGTAATAAAAACAATTACTATATACACAAGTGTTTTGAAAATGTTAGGGTAAATGATAAGATACAGGCCAGTAAACAGTTTAACTTGTACTTTATTAATATTAGATATCTCCATCCACTATAGTCACTGAGTAGGAAAGCGAGTAGATAGATGGAAAAAATACTAATTTAACAATAACAGGTTTCTTAATTGTGTTTTAATTAAAAAGAAAAGTGCAGCACACTGCTAAAACACATGCTGTGTCTTACAAATATAAAATGTAATTGTCTGGTAAACATTTTATATTACAATAATTAAGTTTGTGTATCCCAGGTAGGCAGGAAACCTCTTTGGGCTCTATGGTAACCTAGAAGACAACTACTCCGCAGTCTAAGTGTGTTTAGAAAGCGTATGGTGATTGACAGTGGAAGATAACGGCTGCAGAAGATTGTAACATCTCTACCAATGACCCCCTACACTGTCACTCCAGGCACGCCCAACTGAGCAGCATTTTGACCAGGAGAACAACTGCACAAGTTTATTAAAAGTCATAAACCTTTCCAAATAAAATCATAAAAACAATTAGTGTTCCTTCAGAAACGAGTCTGAGCAATAAATCATTGCGCTTCAAACAAGGACCAGATGTGTGCAGGCTCCAGAGCGTGTAAGAGCCTGGCTGGGTTTTGCTGGGTGATTGCAAGCAATGTCTCACAGGGTCAGAACTGGATGTCAGAATTGGACGCCAGTGCTGGAGCGGTGGAGGTCCAAGAGAAGGAGCTCTCTTCAGGAATGGAGACAAGCTGGTGGGTTGTGGGCTGTAGATTTGGGGGCTAATTGTCCAGTGTAGGGATTTTACAGACGAAGGGAAAGGTTTTGTCACAGCTGTTATCATTCCAGGATCTCAGAGCTGTCGCAAAGAAAGACGAAATAGTACAAAATGATTACATTTTTATGTAAAGTGTATGAAATGTTTCCAGTGCCTAAAGACATGAAATGGTGACCATTTAAGTTTTTAAAACTGCGATTACCATGCTTTGACCTGTTTCTAAGATATTTTTCTAAATGTTCTGTGGCTACCTTTGATCAAGTTGAGGGTGTATTTCTCTCGCAGTCCTTGCTGTGTCAGGTGTGTCCTACAGAGTGCAAGAGAAAGCACACTCTCAACTTGATTAGATGTAGCTGCCAAACATATTAGAAGTCATTAAATCTTACTAAAAAAAGAAGAAACCCTGGTATTAACGTACTTAATCTGTTTATATAGAACCTGTTGGGGTTTAACATTCAGAATGCTTCATCGTTGACATTCTGAGTGAGACTTATTCACAGTCTAGAGTAGATGCTGCTAATAAGTTGCAGTGGGGATAATAATATATTGTGCTTGCCATTGCTCTCTCAGTAGTTCTGTATTTCTATGGTTACTACTCATCTGTTCTGGATCCCTCTGCTCTGCAAGTATTAGAACTCTATGGTCACTCACCGCTACTCTGTCGGTACCAGATCTCCACACAGTCCTCCTCCTCTGGGATGCGGTGGATGCCATCGTCAGGCTGGTTCCCATCCCAGTAACTGTACTCATAGGGGGAGCCATCCGTCCACTCCAGGGTGCCTTCCTGGGGAGTCGAAAGGAGAGGGAAGAAGGTTAGGCTTTATTGTGCTACTTTTTTTTTAAAAAAGATGACTTGGTCGTAGTTGCACCTGTCTCCGGTCATGGAGTCCGATCCAGATGTCTGTGGGGATGCCAGGGATCCGACTGTTCACCAGATCATAGACAAAGACATTCTCCTCCCAGCTAGGAGAGAGAGGGGGAGAAAGCAGACCTCAGTCAGTGCATCACCCACCCAGCTCTCTGCAGAGGCACCTACTCAATCTGTCTATTAATAAAATATCCATGTTACCTGTGTATGGATGTGAGCTTGGCTGACTTGTGGCCATTGGAGAACTCCGCGCAGTAGAGGTCAGCCTCAGCCCAGGTGCGGTTCAGCGGGAAGAAACGGTAACAATTACCTTCAAACTCCGTCCAGAAGAGAGGGCAGGAGACAAGCTGGCTGGGGTCTGACAGCAGCAGTGGCAGATCTGAGGGTGGAGGGGGACAGTGAGTTGGGTTTGGGTTACTGGCATGGCTGGGCACTTTAACTAGTACGTAGCTGGCTAATATCACATGAATATAACCAAGCAATTCACAGCTCTCCAGCAATCACCCTGTACCATCATAATGGATACTCTATTCACAGATCTCCAGCAGTCTGTACTATCATAATGGATACTCCATTCACAGCTCTCCAGCGCTGTCAGTCTGCACTATCATAATGGATACTCCATTCACAGCTCTCCAGCACTGTCAGTCTGTACTATCATAATGGATACTCCATTCACAGCTCTCCAGCAGTCTGTACTATCATAATGGATACTCCATTCACAGCTCTCCAGCACTGTCAGTCTGTACTATCATAATGGATACTCCATTCACAGCTCTCCAGCACTGTCAGTCTGTACTATCATAATGGATACTCCATTCACAGCTCTCCAGCAGTCTGTACTATCATAATGGATACTCCATTCACAGCTCTCCAGCACTGTCAGTCTGTACTATCATAATGGATACTCCATTCACAGCTCTCCAGCACTGTCAGTCTGTACTATCATAATGGATACTCCATTCACAGCTCTCCAGCAGTCTGTACTATCATAATGGATACTCCATTCACAGCTCTCCAGCACTGTCAGTCTGCACTATCATAATGGATACTCCATTCACAGCTCTCCAGCAGTGTCAGTCTGTACTATCATAATGGATACTCCATTCACAGCTCTCCAGCACTGTCAGTCTGTACTATCATAATGGATACTCCATTCACAGCTCTCCAGCAGTCTGTACTATCATAATGGATACTCCATTCACAGCTCTCCAGCACTGTCAGTCTGTACTATCATAATGGATACTCCATTCACAGCTCTCCAGCACTGTCAGTCTGTACTATCATAATGGATACTCCATTCACAGCTCTCCAGCACTGTCAGTCTGTACTATCATAATGGATACTCCATTCACAGCTCTCCATCATAATGGATACTCCATTCACAGTCTGTACTATCATAATGGATACTCCATTCACAGCTCTCCAGCACTGTCAGTCTGTACTATCATAATGGATACTCCATTCACAGCTCTCCAGCACTGTCAGTCTGTACTATCATAATGGATACTCCATTCACAGCTCTCCAGCACTGTCAGTCTGTACTATCATAATGGATACTCCATTCACAGCTCTCCAGCACTGTCAGTCTGTACTATCATAATGGATACTCCATTCACAGCTCTCCAGCACTGTCAGTCTGTACTATCATAATGGATACTCCATTCACAGCTCTCCAGCACTGTCAGTCTGTACTATCATAATGGATACTCCATTCACAGCTCTCCAGCACTGTCAGTCTGTACTATCATAATGGATACTCCATTCACAGCTCTCCAGCACTGTCAGTCTGTACTATCATAATGGATACTCCATTCACAGCTCTCCAGCACTGTCAGTCTGTACTATCATAATGGATACTCCATTCACAGCTCTCCAGCACTGTCAGTCTGTACTATCATAATGGATACTCCATTCACAGCTCTCCAGCACTGTCAGTCTGTACTATCATAATGGATACTCCATTCACAGCTCTCCAGCACTGTCAGTCTGTACTATCATAATGGATACTCCATTCACAGCTCTCCAGCACTGTCAGTCTGTACTATCATAATGGATACTCCATTCACAGCTCTCCAGCACTGTCAGTCTGTACTATCATAATGGATACTCCATTCACAGCTCTCCAGCACTGTCAGTCTGTACTATCATAATGGATACTCCATTCACAGCTCTCCAGCACTGTCAGTCTGTACTATCATAATGGATACTCCATTCACAGCTCTCCAGCACTGTCAGTCTGTACTATCATAATGGATACTCCATTCACAGCTCTCCAGCACTGTCAGTCTGTACTATCATAATGGATACTCCATTCACAGCTCTCCAGCACTGTCAGTCTGTACTATCATAATGGATACTCCATTCACAGCTCTACTCCATTCACAGCTCTCCAGCAGTCTGTACTATCATAATGGATACTCCATTCACAGCTCTCCAGCAGTGTCAGTCTGTACTATCATAATGGATACTCCATTCACAGCTCCCCAGCACTGTCAGTCTGTACCTTAATTCTCAGTTCTGCCAATGCATTACTAAATGACTAAACAATCACATTTAAAACAAAAAAATGGAAGAAAGACTTTAGAAAGGGATTGATACTATGATCAAAGGGTTAGCGTAAGAGTATCAAAAAAAGAGTCGTTGAACTTCATGGTCAGTGAGTTATTGCTCAGTGTGCGGGTCTGACTCATAAGCTTGGGGTCATTTAAAACATCTGGCTCACCAATATGTATCTCTATATTGTGCTAATGGCTTTTCACTGTGGACATGGTGAATCCAGACCAGTTACTGCAGTGAACCACAGTAAAAGCATAACAAAGACATTGTAACAGCATATGGTATTGAAAGTGTGCACAAATCACAAAGCACTGTTAAAAGCAAGATGAAGTCTATTCATCATTTAACCAAGGCAAACTACAGAACTGCTGTGCAACTGTACCATTGTAAACCCTGCTGCTTGTTGTTTCTATTTATTAAACAGTAACAGTAGGTACTGTAGTAGAGGTAGGTGCGGTGAGCACTGGATCTCAGTTTCCAGGAGCTGCATTCTCAATGCATTAGCACCCAAGCCATTGCACAGAACTGTAACTAGCTTGCAGTGATAAATGTTTCATTGCATTTTGTCATAAGCTCTCCATTTCCTTCATGAAAACTAAACAAACTTTTGGTAATTACCAGTTGTAAACCATTAACAGTATACTGTGTACCATTTAGTCTAAATGTACTCAGTTTAGCAGACAAATGGTGGCAGTTTATATTGGATGATCATGATTAGCCCATACTATCCTAGGGGACACCTCATTAAGAACTAAGCACATACAAGTGTATCTCATGCAGACAGCGCTAATAGCAGTACAAGTGACATCCTAGATCTATGTGCAGTGTTACACAGCAGTACTCAGAGGGACTGACAGATAGGCAGTCTACGGTTCAACTGCTGTGTTAGTGCAGCCACACTGGAGCTGCAGAGATAATGCTGAAACTGCCCTCTCTAAACCCTTTATGAACACCTCAGAAATGTCACAATCCCCACTAGTCAATTATTACAGCTTGAAGGCTTTATAGTTCAATTGTAAAACTTTTAAAATACGTAACTTTAAACACTGTCAGCCCTGTTGTATGTACTATATTGCATTTCATTGCAATTCTAAACATTGTCCCTGGCTCTGAATAAATCTGGCTTGTGTATTAGAAAGATGAAAGTTTCAGAGGTTTGGATATTTATTGAGTCATTGTTGGCATTTTTCCAGGTTCCACTGAATTATAATGAGGAAATTACACATTGAAAGCCCTCATTATAACTAAACTTGCCTCACTGACTATTTTTTCTTTATTAACCTTTTAAATTGATGTACATTTTTTTTTAACCAGCTCATAGTTCCCTGGTTTCTGCTAGATTAATAATCCTCCCTTGTGTAAATGATACTGAATGGCCCACTTGTTACTGTTACCAGTAGATCAACTTTTTGTACTTTTCCAGCTCCAAAAAGGCATTAGCATAAGATTTTCCAACGCAATAAAAATACAGATTAAAAAGTAGCACAGCAATTGGATATAATATAGCTAGCAAATAATTGACAACAGGTTAAAGAAATATATAACTATGGATAACTACAGCACTTACTTTTAAGGTCAGAATTGCTCACTTACCTTGTGTGATTTTTATGTTGGTTGAAGGAAATGCCTCAGAGAGAACAGAAGTAAAGCAAAGAATTGTCCACAGGTCCCAGCCTAGCATGGTGAGTATAGGGTGTTGTTCTGTAGATGGACTGAGAGTCAGTGAGCACAGTGAATGTGTGAGCGTCAGTCTGCTCTGTTTCTTCACTCTGCTTGGGTCTCAGCTCGTCCCTCCTGGTCAACTCAGGGATTTGATCTCCACAGCCAGCCACCCACTCACCCACCCCGTTGCATCACTGGAGGGGGCGGAAACGAATGAGAGAAGGGGGAGTTAAAGAAGGAAAGAGGCAGAGAGGGATTGTGGCAGGTATGTGGGTTGGGGGATCACTGTCTTGCCTGCTCTCAGACCTCATTAGGATTTTGATGTTGAAGGGACCCTCAACAGATCCAATGATCCAAGCATATATTATAACCTTCCTTTCAAGCTGACTGAGAGGAGCTGCAATGTGTGATGGGTGCTCTGTAGAGCAACAGTCCTGTAAATTTTATTTTTATCACTTGTTTATTTACTTAGTTATTTATACTTATGTATTTATTACTTGTTTGTATTGTTTTTAAGTATTTTCATTTCTGTATTTCTTAAAAATGTTTTTATTTTATTTTTGTGAAAGGTGCTATATCAAAATAAAGATTGATTGATTGATTGATAGATTTTTTTGATTGAACAGCAGCAGAACCTGCTGAAAAGATGTGTGGTTGGCACTTCATAGAGGATAACATGACTATGGGTGCCACCATTTGTTTCCATGCCATGAAGTGCTTGCAATTCCAGTGGATTTGTTCCATTGCACTGTGTGTCAAGATCAAGCGACTTTTTGAACCACACTGTACCAAGTCCCCAAGCCAAACCATCCTGCTGTAATTGTTTCCCTGAAAGATAATCTCGAAATGATACAGTCAACAAAGTTTTATATTCAGGAAACTCCTTTCTGTTGCAGTGCGCTGGGACCCCAGGGACCTACATAAACAAGTAGAGCACGCCAGAGTCGGGCGATGACATCATCATAATTCAAGCCAGGTCTGCGAAGCTGCCAATATCTAATTAGAGAGAAGTATACCTAGCCTGAGGAAACCCAGGTGTTAGGATCATGCTCTCTGATGCCCTCTGTGACACAACATCCCAGCATCAATCATACTGGCAGCTGTTTCACAGAAGTAAATTGGTAGAAACAACTGCCACACTGCATCCCAGTCCTTCAGCTTTAATCAGTAGAACACATTGCATCCCAGTCCCTCACCTTTAACCACAAGGCCACTCTCCCTCTCAGTCCCTCAGTTCTAACCATTAGGCTACACTGCCTCCCAGTTCCTCAGCTGTAATCACCATGCCACATTGTCTCCCAGTCCCTTAGCTCGAACCACTATGCCACATTTACTCCCAGTCTCTCAGCTCTAACCACTAGGCTACACTGCCTCCCAGTCTCACAGCTATAAATTCTAGGCTACAGTGCCTCCCAGTCCCTCAGCTCTGACCACTGGGCTGCACTGCCCTCTCGTTCTGAAGAATGTGAGCCTGCTGAGCTGTCTTTCCCCACGCTCCTGAGCAACACAATAAACATCAAGCCACCTCTCAAAAAGGCAGCAGAGCTACAATCCATTCCAGATCCTTTTTCACCTTTGAAGTCTTGAAAGGTATGTTTTAACTGTGCCAACAAAGAGTGATGGTATAGGCTCAGTTCTTCAGTGATCACAGAGTGTCTCACAGCCTTCGCACTGGGCTGGCTGCCTATCTTTTCTAATTTTTTCAAGCTGCTCGACAGACTCTTGCAACAGAGCCCAAGACGCCAATGTTAATTCTTATGATTATTAAAAAAAAGATGTCACAGTTCCCTTGCTGCTGTAATGACAGCACTATCTTATAATTATCCACAGAGCTGTTCTGTCAGTGTGCATAATTGACAAACGACGTCATCGGTATTTATCAGTTGCAGGCTATACATATAAGGAGGCTTAGTTTTAAAGACAGAAGCAAACATGGATTTTGAAAACCAGGACCAAAAACCATGGACCATCCTCCACAGTACTGTGATATCAAAAAATGACAGCCCAAGAAAATCCCTAGCAAAAACAGCACGTGAACAAACAGCACCCAGAAGGAATTGGCACTTTGGTGCTGAGTGACAGACACTGAATGTGTGCCAGTGAGGTATTAACCCACAAAGTGCCTCAGAGCTGCAACAGCTCCCTCTGTGCAAGTAGCCCCAGCCAGTGAGGGGTCGGTACTGTTGGACTGGCTTCCAGGGCAGGGTGGAGGCTTTCCATAAACACGCAGACTCCGCTGAGGAGCCAGAGGGGAACCATGAGCTCAGCAGGCCCCAGCTGTTGACCAGATGTGTCTGTTTGTATCCCCCTCCACTCCTCACAGCTTAACAACTACCCGAAGTGCCGCTCCCCATGCTAACCTACTGTGGATTCCTCATTCTCATCGGTACACTGTGCTACCTTCATACAAATCTGTGCAAACTGCGTGAATTAATTAGTGCCAGTGACACGACGTAGGTAAGTTAAGAACCAGGGTGAAGTAGATAGCAGCTAATGAAATGAAGGGAACTGTTCAGGGGGAATGATTTCCTTATAATTATTTTAGTTTACAGTCCTTTTAAAACAATACAGTAAAAAAAATCTGGAAGTAATTTGTCATGCTAAATAATTTTTTTTTAATTCACTCCTTGCTCCCAAGGTAATAAATTCACACCCATAAATGTTCAAATAAAGAAACCCTTTTCACCAGCAGGTGTTTATTACGATTTTTCTTCTCTATATTTGAGGCAGTGTGCCTGTCATGCAGTGTGGATTAAGTGCCCTTTTGGAGGAGTGCTCAACCATGCCTTGATCACGTGCAGTGGTGTACAGTCCTAAATCTTAAAGCATCGGAACGCTAGTTCAAATATATATACAGTGCCATGAAAAAGTATTTGCCCCCTGTCTGATTTTCTGCATTTTTGCATATTTCTGACATTGAATATTATCAGATCTTCAACCAAAATCTAACATTAGATAAAATGGACCCTGAGTAAGCAAATAAAAAGAACATTTTAATACTTATTTCATTTATTTATTAAAGGAAGTTATGCAACACCCAATGCCCGTGTGAAAAAGTAATCGCCCCCTTAGACTCAGTAACTGGTTATGCCACTTTTAGCAGCAATAACTGCAACCAAACACTTCCTGTAGTTATTGATCAGTCTCTCACAGCGCCGTGGAGGAATTTTGGCCCACTTCTTCATGTAGATCTGCTTCAGCTCTAAGACATTTGTGGGTTTTCGAGCATAAACTGCTCATTTCAGGTCCTGCCACATCTCAATGGGGTTTAGTTCTGGACTTTGTCTAGGCCATTCCAAAACTTTAAATTTCTTGTTCTTCAACCATTCTGATGTAGACTTGCTTGTTTGTTTCGGTTCATTGTCATGCTGCATGACCCAGTTGCGCTTCAGTTCACAGATGGATGGCCTAATATTCTCCTGTAGAATTCTCTGATACAGAGCAGAATTCATGGTTCCTTCAATGATGGCAAATTGTCCAGGTCCTGATGCAGCAAAGCATCCCCAAATCATGACACTACCACCACCATTCTTAACTGTTGGTGTGAGGTTCTTACTGTGGAATGCAGTATTTGGTTTTCGCCAGACATAACGGGGCCCATGTTGGCCAAAAAGTTCCACTTTTGACTCATCTGTCCTTAGAACACTGTTCCAGAACTCTTGAGGATCATCCAGGTGCTTTTTGGCAAACTTGAGACGAGCACTCATGTTCTCCTTAGTGAGCAGTGGTTTCCACCTTGCTACTCTGCCATCATTCCCATTTTTGCCCAGTGTCTTTCTGATGGTGGAGTCATGAACACTGACCTTAGCCGAGGCGAGAGAGGCCTGCAGATCCCTGGATGTTGTTCTAGGGTTCTTTGTGACTTCTTGGATGATGTTACGCCTTGTTCTTGGAGAGATTTTGGCAGGACGGCCACTCCTGGGAAGATTCACTACTGTTCCAAACTTTCTCCATTTGGACAATATGGCTCTGACTGTGGTTTGGTGGAGATCCAGAGCCTTAGAAATGGCTGATTTCTAGACTGATGGGCATCAACAACTTTTTTCCGGTGGTCTTCAGGAATTTCTTTTGATCGTGGCATGATGTGCCTCTAGGACCTGTGTGCTGACAACTACACTCTGATGGTAAGGGCCAAAGTTAGTCAGATTTATATTGGGCAGGGCTGGCCGAAATCAGGCCTGATTGTTAACCAAAGTATTCAAACAGCTGACCCTAATTATCCCTTTAATTGGGTTGAGCAGTGACCACTTTCTGTATCCTGTCTTCGGTTGCTGGGTCCTTTGCCCCTGGGTTGTGTTGGCATCGCCGCCCTTGGTCAGTGACCATCTTTCTATCCAGTTTCAGTTGATGGGTCCTCTGCCCCTGGGATGTGTCGGCATCGCCGCCCTCAGTCAGTGACAACCTTCTATCCTAGCTTCCATGTCCAGCTTCGCTGGTCTGCTACTAGAGTGGGCCTTGCCCTCTCTTCTATCCTAGGTCCGGTCCGGCATTCTGTCCTACTTACTGCTCCCTTCTGCTTCTTCTGCCCTAGCCTTACAACCCCAGCTCACGCCTCGTGAATTGTATACTAATTTATTTCCTGGATCAGATAAACAAATAAATAAATAAATAGATAGATAGCAGTGGTTCTGGTATTGTAAGTTGTGAGAAAAAAAATGTATAGCATTTGGTGTTGCAATACAGCGGTGTAACTTTGGTTTCAAAAGTGTGGGGGGGGGGGGCCTGATGTATACATAAAGATTATTCTATCAGAAATAATGTAAAAGTGAGGGGGCATGTCCCCTATGTTGTAATATATAATGTACAACCGTGATCGATGTACAAAGCAGCTTTAAACCTGTGCACTTTTGCTATCAGCATTTTTACAAAAGTAGTAGTACTGTAGTTTGTAACAGAAGTCACTAGAGTTCTCTTCATAGCATCACAAGGACTGACTGAATTAGATGATTGTGCAAGACATCTGACGCATTTAAAATACTCGCATGTTAATGTACCATCAAAACTGGCATGTAGGGAATTTGACACTGTTTTTTTGTTCCTAGTGTGTATGCAATAGCAAGACTAATTTGATTTCAAGACGGAAAACAGATCGCTTCACTGATGCACAGGCCCCGAAATTAGAGCGGTCGGGCGCGATGTAAGCATTTTAATAACAAATCGGAAAATGTTCTTAATTCTTAAGTCAGGGTTCTGCCTATAGAAAAATATGGAGCGCCATTTGTGCCAAAACTATCCAGTCGTTAGTTCGTCAATTTGTCAATTTGTTTGTCAATTCATGAATTGGTCAATTTGTCCAGCAATTCGTATATAAATGTGTCAATTCGTACAGTAATTCATAAATGTATTTGTTAATTAATCTAATAATTCATTAATCTGTCAGTTAATTAATACAAAATGTTGTACGGACCTGCAAATTTCCAATCAACCAGAAAAACTTTCCAACAACCAGACAAACTTCCAACTGTCAATCACGCACTGTGCCGAAAACACTACAACCTTTCTAGCCAATGGGAGAACACCCTAATATTTGCAATCAATGAAAATCCTGCCTCACTTAAAACTGCTTCAGTCAATAATATTTAGAATGGCGTTTCAAAAGTTATTCTATTTAACAAGATACTCGACGCTTATTTTCAAAGGAGACTCCCGTCTCACTGCGCGCAAAGCATTGTGGTACATAGAGAGTTAGGCAAAAAAAATTCTATGGAGAGTCAATGCAGGCGTATGAAATGTTGCTGGTTTTCGGCTTGTTAAAAAAAAATGCCGTTAGTTTGTTTACTGTACTATGTTGCTGTGTCTTGATAATATTTCATGTTGTAATGTTATGTATTTCTAAAGTAACCGGTGTTACCGGACTGTTAAATGATTTAATCAATACGCATGCGCCAACGAGAACGGTACAGCGCTCAGAAAATAGCATTTTTCATAATAATTACGTATGGTCATAATTTGCTAATGTTGCCGTTTCTTCAAAATGCCTTGGGCAAATGTGAAATCTACTTAAAAAGTTGTATGCATTTTTTTCAGCATGGCGAAAACCTATGCATTTCGTAAGCCTGCTTTGACTCTCCATAGATTTTTTTTTGCCTAACTATATACCATAATGCTTTGCGAGCAGTGAGACGGAAGTCTCCATTGAAAATCAACGGAGTCGGCTATCTTGTTAAATTGAATATCTTTTGAAACGCCCTTCTAAATGTTGTTGTCTGAAGTAGTTTTAAGTGAGGCTGGATTTTCAGTGATTAAAATATTAGTGTGTGCTCCCATTGGCTAGTAAGGTTACAGTGTTTTCGGCACAGTGCGAGATTAACAGTTGGAAGTTTGCAGGCCCATACTGCCTTTTGTATTAATGAATTGACGCATTAATTAATGAATTATTAGATTAATTACTGTATGACTTGAATAGACAAAGAGAAGGAGAGGTGATACCTTTTATTTGTCTATCATCTCTGGACTAATATGGCTACCATTTCATCTATCAACGTGTATGAATTGACAAATTTATGGACGAATTGCTGGACAAATTGACCAAATCACGAATTGACAAACAAATTGACAACTAACTGCTGGATAGTTTTGGCACAAATGGCGCTCCATAGAAAGAAACGCCGTGTTCTGGCATGTTCCAGCTCGACTACACCTGGTCACGTGGCCCAGGGCAGGGTGGGTACTACTGATGAAAACAACCCCAGTAAAATCAAGCCGTAAACATCAATGGGCCCCGAAGTGGTATTTAATGGCAGTAAATGACACTCAGTGGACCGGAGGTAATGAACTTGCTGGCATGGGGGCATTTTAGTGATTTACAGAGTCATATCAGTATCAGCAGCAGTAAAACAGCACTGGACTGGTCCTGTGGTATAGGGCAAAGAGACCTTTGACACAGAAAATCGGTGCAGGCAGCACAGATAAATGCACTCCTGACATCTGTGTATCTGTGGTTTTTAGTAAATATTCTTCAATGTTTGGCCAGTGGTTTTAGTAATGCTGTTCTCTGCTAGTAGTCTTGGCTAGATTTAACCCTAAAATGCTGAGAATGTAACCCGATTGTATTACACACCACTAAATGAGGACTATCTTTTGGTTTGCTTTATTCTCATGCTGTGGTATGTCAATAAACATATGTCAAGTAGTGGCTAGAACTCATATCTCCCGAAGTCTAAATATATAGCTGACGTACCAAGCAGTAGACAGGCTCTCAATGGGCGTTGGTGAGTGCTGGCCTGAACTCACTTGGCACACATTTTTTGTTGCAGTTCTTACAATATGTGGTCCTATAATTATGAATCCCTGTAAATGAAGCTTGTTAGGATGCACAGCAGTGCTATTACACTGTGCTTAATGTAAGGTGATATGTACCAACTAGCATTTAATGAGAATTTCCTTGAAAAGGTAGAATTACAGCATGAAATTACTGAATTGTTCAGTGTTTAGTGAATGCTAACTGGTGCTCCTTTGGCTTTCCAAACTTTAACAGCATAACATAACAGCAACTGTCAAATGAACTGTTAATTACTCCCAGCTCATGTCCCTAGTCAACCCTTCTTAATTAAAACCCATACTTTTGACTTCCTTTCTTATAATCGTTGGGTGCACTAAATATGAACGTTGCTGTATTAATAACTCATTCTCTTTCTTATCAGTTCTTCCTTGTCATTTCTAAATTCATCTAAGAAACAACATTACAGCACTTATTTGCACAGGTTGGGATTAAGCTAATTATTATTATATATTTTTTTTCCCATTACCACATGCTTTGTGTATAAAGATCGGAGTAGCATCGTCCCCTAGGTCATCTCAAACCAACGCTATCCCCAGCCTGCCTGAGAGGCACATGCCCGTTCTTCTGCTTATTGTGGTTGAGCGTTGCCAAGTGACAGCGGGGATAACATAGTGCCAGGCTGCAGCTGAGAAGTTGTGTGTAGGCGAGCAGGAGCAAAGGCCCGACAGGTCTCACAGGCAGCGAGTATGATGTAAACGCAGATCGATGGCCTTGCCACTGAGGTAATGGGAGAGCCGGCTATTCCCTGACCGTAGGAATCGAATGCATTAGAAACAGTGGGAGCAGGATGGCTATGAGCCCAAAGCTCAGTGTTAATGACAGCACCGATGTAACACAATATGGGGGGAGGGGAGGGGCAGTCAGGCTACAACAAAAACAAGGTGGAACAACAGTAACTCTCATTGCCATCTCTTTGATGTGAATCAAACCTAGACCAGCATAGACGAAACAGTCTAGAAATCATGAGCAGTACTGACATTACCGGGGCTTGGGGTCCTCAATGGCATGGTAATGAAATGACTCTACTGTATACTACAGGGTTTGATTGTTGAGCGACTTCATTTTTAATAGACAATGAAAGTTAAAGAAATGCTTTTTGAAATAATGCGGGTTTACGGTCTAAAGCCAATCCAGTCATTAAAGATGCTCTGGGCTTTATAGGTATCCAGCAATAATTAACTGATGAATTGCTGCTATTAAGTAATTGCTGTTTAATTGCAGCTATTAAGTAATTTAAGGTACAGGTCTAGGGATAATAACTCTAGGTAAGAACACTCAAAATAGCACACTGCTCTATACCACTCTAACACCACATAAGGTGTACCACAGTAAACCTTTATAAGGGATTATATGCCACATCTGCTCCATTTATATTGCCACACAGACCAACAGTCTGTTTGTCCATGTTAGTCCTTTACGCTTCATAAGAGTATGCACGAGCCTGCTAATGCTAACTGCTAATGTTACAGAAATAGTGTCACAAGCGACTAATTTAAAGTGTGGTGTTGTATATAATGAATAGTTATTGTGTGCAGGTGTGTGTTCTTTTGTGTAAATTGTTATCATTATTTAAGATATTTTTTAAATTTTGCTGTGTGATTTATTTTCATTAATGTATTGTTTTGAATATGTGTGTACTGGTTATTTATTTTTTGTTTGTTTCACTAATTAATAATTGAGCACAATCAGTCACGTACCTTTTCTAGGATCCAGACTATAATTTCGACAGGTGAGTGCCATTCTGCATCAATTGACAGACTGCTGTAAAACCAAACCAAACTACAGATAGGAGTCTAGTTGGGCAGGAGCAGGAACAGGACCAAGAGCAGGGGCTGGGGCTGGGGCTGGGGCTGGGGCAAGGGCAGGGGCAGGGGCAGGAGCAGGAGCAGGAGCAGGAACATAAACAGGAGCAGGAGCAGGAGCAGCAGTAAGAGCAGGGGCTTGGGCAGGGGCAGAAGCAGGAGCAGAGGCAGGAACAGGAGCAGGGGCAGGAGCAGGAACAGGAGCAGGAGTAGGGGCTTTAGCAGGGGCAGGAGCAGGAACATAAATAGGATCAGGGGAAGGAACATAAATAGGAGCAGGGGCAGGAACGGGCAGGAGCAGGAACAGGAGCAGGGGCAGGAGCAGGGTTAGGAACAGGAGCAGGAGCAGGGGCAGGAGCAGGAACATAAACAGGAGCAGGGGCAGGAGCAGGGGCACGAGCAGGGGCAGAGGCAGGAGTAGGGGCAGGAGCAGGAACAGGAGCAGGAGTAGGGGCAGAGGCAGGAGCAGGGGCTTGGGCAAGAGCAGGAACAGGAACATAAATAGGAGCAGGGGCAGGAGCACGAACAGGAGCAGGGGCAGGAACAGGAGAAGGAGCAGGGGTTTGGGCAGGGGCAGGAGCAGGAACATAAACAGAAGAAGGGGCAGGAACGGGAACATAAAAGGGGCAGGGGCAAGAGCAGGGGCAAGGGCAGGGGCAGGAACAGGAGAAGGAGCAGGAACAGGAACAGGAACAGGAACAGGGGCTTGGGCAGGAACAGGCGCAGGGGCAGGAAAAGGAACAGGAGCAAAAACAGGACCAGAAACACAGAAAGTTGGCCATGGTTATTAAACTCCAGCAAGGGGATTTCAGGAGTAAACCATGTGGACCATTCAGAAATGGATAAAGAATCGCTTGAGAAACAAGGGAAGTACCATTTTTTATCATTGTTAGACAACGAATACTAAACTTTTGGCAAACTTTATTAAAAGGAACAGGATTGTTATTGTTAACGGAATCAGAAATGTTTCACTACTGCAGTAAGTGAAAACATTGCTTATAAAATCTGCTGAATACATTTTGAGTGCTGCAGAAATAATTAGAAAGTAGAAGATATCTGAGGAAACAGCAAACATATCACAAGAATCACAACCGTTGGGTACAAGATTTGTGTGACATTCTGATACTTGCTTCTGCTCCTCGAAGACCGAAGAGGATTAGTGACTCTATTTCCAGAGAGCGGGACTGCCAGTGTACAAACAAAATAGGATTACAAATTACAGCACAGGACACAAGACTTCTACTGTGGTCATTTTCCCCGACCCAACTGGATTAAATGGACTTGGTTTTGCACATTTCAAGAAGAAGGGACTAGCGATGCTATAGAGGCTCAGGTTCAGGTATTATGCATTATGTTATGTCTGACTATTATATATATGTATGACTATATATATATATATATATATATATATATATATATATATATATATATATTATATATATATATATATAAATATAACAACCATTCTATTTTAATATTATTATTAGACAGGGCAGTTATTTAGTTGGTAGATAAAATTATAATAATTTGTATGTTAAAGAATTAATGCTAGGACAGATATAAATACATATAATTATAGCAAGATTTTAGGAATTAATAGTGAAAAATTTAATTTTGTATTTATAGTTTTAGGAATAAAAGCAGCTTTTTAAAGTATTAAATATTAATTAGTTTTATATCGTCTTTTCTATTAGACCCTGGCCCCTTGTGGCTGTTAGTTGAAATTGATTTCTGCCGTGTTGTTGTTCAGTTTTGTGTGTTGTTGTTCAGTATTGTGTGTGGAAAATAAAAACATTTGATTCTCACCTGTTGTAGTCCCTCGTCTCTCATTGTCCAGTGGTCTGGGTGGGCATCTCGAAATCCAAAGACCCTATAAAGGAGGGGGGGAGAGAAACATTAGTTATTTATTAAATATTACTTACCATTGTCATGAGTCCCCATGTGACAATAGCACAAAAAAATCCTATAGGAGCTTTTTAATTAACCTGCAGAGTTATCCATTGAAGCCCTGTTTCATTTAGAAAAAAAGAGAATGGAGTAAACTTATTGTTAAATGTGCCAATATACTTTCCTTAGCTTGCTTTCCTTAACTTGCACCCCATGGGGAGTTTCTAAGGCAAGTTAGGAATCATACACTGTAATATAATTGGCATCAACATATTGTCTCCCGAGGGTTAGTCAGTTTGCTCAGTGTCTGAATGTGTGTGTGCTTATGTGTGTGTTTGTCAGCGTGCTCAAAGACTGAGTGTGTGTGGGGGTGTTTCAGTGTGCTCAGTGTCTGAGTGTGCGTCTTTGTGTGCTCAGTGTCTGAGTGTGTGTCTTTGTGTACTCAGTGTCTGAGTGTGTGTCTTTGTGTGCTCAGTGTCTGAGTGTGTGTCTTTGTGTGCTCAGTGTCTGAGTGTGTGTCTCTGCGTGCCGAGAGCCTGTTTTGGTCTGCACTGTATTTAATGACATTTCTGCATTGCCTCTTAACTGAGCACTGTTAGCATCCTCCGGTCGATCAAGGCTAATTTTGGAAACAATCTGCAAGGCATTCCTGGAAATTTGTTTATTTTTCCAAGTAGAAGGACGAGGTGCATTCGAACCCCTTTTCCTTTAACATAGTAATATTTTTCAGGTGAACTCAAATCTTGTCAGATTGAGATTTAAGCAATATTTACAGTTGCCTATGCTTATCTGGAATCGGTGTGCTTTGAGTATAAGAGAGAGAAGAGTATAATTATAATCATTAGTATTGGTACTTTTGCATTTTACTTGACTTTCTGTTTTAGTTTCTTATAGTCTACATAGTTTACAAAAATCGAAAGTACCGTACAAAAAGATTATAATTTCCAACAGTAAACTGCGGTGCATATGTACTTTAGTATTTTAATATTTAAGAAAATTATTTCAATAGAATAAATTGGTTAGAAAATAGGTCACCATACATTTTTACATTTAACAACATTTTAAATTGAAAATAGTAAATAAAATTTAGCAAATAATTTTTTTTTTTAAATAGCTGACACCCTCTACTGGTTTTTGCTATACACTAAAATAATAATACAAAAAATAATTCCATTATAACAAATTGAAAAAGTCAGTACATGGTTTTAGGATAAAAATAGATAATACGATTTCTATTTTAAAATAGGTATTCTGTGAATAGCAAAATATTTTCATGCCCATCCTTGGTCTTGTTGACTAATGCAATGTGAGCCTCAGAAATCAGCTTAGAGAGATAACAGGGCATTTCGGACAGCTGAAGTGGGAATCACTCACACTGACAGCCAGAACATTAAGCAGCCTGGTAGATAGGAAGCAGGCTGTTCCAAAATACTTTCTCTGCCAAACAAAACCTGCTGTCTCCAGCTCTCTCCTGACCTCTGGTGGAGATATCTACGTATTCTTCTTATTAAACCTGTTCACACTGGGACTGTTTTGTTTGACAGAGCTTTGTTCAGACTTTGTTTAGTTGTTGCTGGCCTTGTCATTGACAGTAAGTACTGATTGAGACGATTAAAAGGTACATTGATACAGTCTTTATTTGTGATACTAGCGGGAAGTATAGAATAAATTAAAATGCTGCTCTATTGCACAGGGCAGTTAAGTGAAATGTTTGCATGAGGTGCATCATCGCATCAAATAACAGACATGATGTATTATTGTTAGAGTGAAGGGCACCACATGAATTCATGAATATCCGGTACATTTCTGATATTAAGGCACACAGTGATACCTAGCTTCTGCATTTTGGGTGTAACATCTTGTGGGATGCCATTTAATAGAAATTATGCTAATGTGTCTTGAGCTATTATTCTTTGATATTCTCGCTTTTTATAAGCTGAAGACGAAAAAAAAAGTCACCTTATGTCACTAGTTTACAGAAAACATCTACCGGGCTGCTGATATTTTCAGTGTAGGCATGTATGCTTCCAATTCTTCATGCAGTCCCTAGCACGGGCTGGGCTTGCTGGTCACCCTTATACCCCCACACCTTCTCTGCATGTAATCAAACAGGTCTGATGCACAGTCTGCCCTCTCCTACTCTCCACATCCGGTTGCTAGGCAACTGAACACTAGGAAACCAGAGAGAAAGATAGGGATGAAGTTTGAGACAGATTGAGAAGGACAGATAAACAGTTAAAGAGAGAGAGGGAACAAGAAAGAGGAGGGAATAAGAGGCAAATGGCAAACAGGGTTTGCATAGTGAACAGGCCTGGCCATATTGTTTACTAATACTAACTTAAAAAATAAAAAATAAAGCATATTTAGTCTTAATTGATTTACATCATAATTTATAATTATTAATAATTTCCCTTTCTGTTTAAAAGGGCCTTGTTTTTGCATTTGTTGCTAGCTCATTGTCTTTTTGAGTTGTGTGATGATGTGTTTTCCATAATTCATAGGGGCCAGAGGGAAAGTTTAAAACAACAACACAGTAAAAGCATATGTCATATGAAACTAATGCTGGAGTAAACAATGAATTAAAACCAGTAGTGAGCAGCACAGCATTTAAAATAAGCTGTATTAGTTAAGAGACTTGACAGGTTTCATTGTTGCATTATTATTTTTAAAACATATTGATATTGTATGAAAGATTCAGCCTGTGGATAGATCAGGTTTAACATTGTGTGTCAACGACGTGTCCAGCTCTCAGATTCTCTCACACAGTTCCCAACGCATATGTTGATCTTGCTAAATACCCAGTATTTTTCACACACTTAAATGTCACCCAATTCTATTAGGGTTGCTTCACACTTCTGTCGCAGATTAATGCGATACGTCAGGCGCAGACAGCGATAAAAGTTCTGTAGCTTCACTATTTGGTGTTCTATATGTTTTATGAATATAATACAAATCGACGCTGTTTCTATTATTTGGGCATCTCCAAATATGGGGTTATGTGGATGGGTGCGAACTTCTAAAAGTTCCTTGAAGCAAATGTTGACATTTTTCAACATCATCCAACCACACTCGATTTCTGGTCGCAGGCTCTTATGAGAAAAAGCCGTACACCATTTCAGAAAAAGTGTGTATGACGTTAATCTGACCTGTCGCACAAGGTCGGAGACCTCAGAAATGATGTGGGTCTTTTAGACAGGCGAGGAAGAATCAGTGAGCCGACAGTGTAAGCATGAGATGTCATCAATACTTTTTACTTTTATCGTTTTTGGAAAGTGTTGGCCGAATGTCTAACATCAACATAATTCGTTTTTAATTAAAAGTGCGACTCCGCGCATACAGTTTGCAGGTGTCGCCGGGAGCTGTAGTTCTAATTTCGAAAAATTACCGGGCACTTCGCACCGCTGAGGGGCGGTTAGAGGCAGCCTGCAGGTGGCGCTGCTTTAGCGAACGAAGCCTTCGAGTTGCATGCAACAGAGGAGGCGGAGAAAGAAAGGAAGGCCGAAAGTCAGGGCCACATTCGCAGTCACTGTAAACGAGTTAGATGATTTGTGTTTCATTCATTGACTTTAAATAAAAAACGTTAAATATACAGTTGTACGCAGAATCGCTCCCGTCTAGCGCGGGCCATGCTGTCCTAGCAAAGGTAATGAGCCGCAGCGCCCACAAACTGCAGCGGAGCTGGAATGACTGGCAGCCCAGGTTAGTAATCGCGCTACCCGGTCAGCCGGGCTTCGACAGGCCGAGGGTTCGCATGGCCTACCCAATTCCACACATTTTTAAGAGAAATGTACTGTTATAGGGTGGCAGTCCTTATATATAAACATAAATAAGTGCTCGAAATGTTTAAGTTTTTTTTCAACTAGTTATTAAAATATATTTGAATAAAAGATGTTCGGATGTTGTAATATATTTGAATGTGTGTTAAGGGAAGCTTTTAAGAAAGCATATTTTCGAGGTAATCTTTCTGGCGTCTTCCATTCAAATTCAGTAAAGCGTGGTTTTTAATATGGTTTTTATTGCAGGCATCTCACTGCACATCGGTGGGTTTTTTTGTCCGCTTGTTGTAAAATAAACAAGTTAAGTTTTGTGTGTGTGTGTGTGAAAGGGGGGGGTGGAAAATGTTTAGTATTTTCATGATGGAACCGTATCTATAACAGTAGTATATGTATATAAGGCTAGTTATTACTAGTACTTTAACAGTAGTACTGACTATGTTGACGACCGTAGTTTATGGGACCAGGTCGGGACGCTGAGTGCAGGGCACGGCTGGCAGATAAGCAAAGCCTGCTGTTTTTGGTTTCGTTCGTTTTTTGTGTGTTGGCAGATGCTACTACTGTACCAGTACGATTTTTACAGCCCCTAACTGAGGCTGCTGCCAGTAGCTGCACAAAACAAATTCTTAAATATAACCAGTTTAACTTTGTCCAAACGTAGTTAATAAAATAAGTATTTCTTCAGTCCTGGTGTTAAACTGCTGGCAGCAGGCTTTTGGGGCTTCTTACTGACAGTAGACTGCTGCCAGACTGTAGATTTTCTACTGGTTAATCACCCCGTTTTATGCGTGTGCGATTGTAGAATTCCAGGCAGCGATTCTGAAAGGGGGGAGGGAATCAAATTTTAGACCAATTTAGCCATGTTGATCTTCAAATGTGTCTGGAGTGTGAGCGTAAAGCCCCATTCGTACCAGTTCAGCTCTACAATACTAGTCCTATTAGTGCTTGTAGACACAGTATCTGCATGCCTTTTAGGCAAAAAATATTAACTTCTAAATGTGCACCCCGCCCTCTTACTTATATATATATATATATAATACACACACACACAGATGGTTTCATGCAAATTCTCGATTTTTACACAAAGAAATGTTTTTTCAAAAGGACCCACTTTCCTGTTCAGTGTGCAGTTGCTATGCGGTGCTGAACTGTGTAGGAATGGTTGCTATGCAAAAAAAAAAAAAAAAAGAATCCAGCATAATACATGTTTGCTTAATTAAATTACATTACTGGGCTAAAAAGACGATTAGTCTTTAGATATTAAGATTTTTATCTCGGAAAATGTGCTTTTTTTTTTTTTTTTTATATTTTTGAAAATGTTAAGCACCTATGACTTCCAATCAGTGTACATAGCAAAGTGCTTTTGAACTTTGAAAGACTCCCTTTGTAATTTGTAGGCATACAGCATCATGCAGTGACAGTTTCAGAACCCATTATGTTTTCAGTTGGTTTTAGAAATTATTTAGCTTTTTTTAACATGTCTGTGTTTCTGTAGAATGGGAAGTAAACATTACTTGTAGGATGTATAGGATAGATACCAGCAAGGATGCCAGTCTACTTGGATCAGGTTAAAGGTATTCTGCTCAGTCAATCATACAGTTTGCATGCTCAAAGTTGTTTTACGTTGGGATCGACAGTACAATCTGTTGGTATTGGTATTTCTTTTCTCCTTTATATGTAGTCAAAACTTGTGTGTTCCTGTGTTTCAGAGGCGACAGTGCATCAGCCAGCCAGGACAGTGTAAAGCTCAGTGTCCTGAGAGATCACGGCCCATTAGCATCTTATAACACTCCGCTGGCCAACCCACCCATCATCCTTCCACAGCAGAATGAAGCTGTCGGAGCCTCAGAGGTTCATGAAGATGAGAGTAGGTGTAAGCTTTAATGAGATTTGGATCTTCAAACCTCCTCTATGATTACACCCCAGGGTACTTGCCCCTGATCAAGACCTAGTTGTTACAGTTTAATAAAGGGGACAGTTCAGAAGTTTCTGTTTCTGTTCTGGTTTCAGAACAGAATTTCAAACTTTGAATGAAACCATGACACATGTTGTGAATATTAATTCTGTAATTTCTAAAATTGAAATTAAAAGTATCCATAATCGACAATGGCATTTCTTTTACCCCAACCAAAGTGATAATATAATGGAATGCCCCAAGGTTTTTATAACGTTATTTGACACATTTATGCAGGAAGCAATTCTGATGTAATGAAGAGTCCCTTGCTTTCTTTGAAGCTCTGTGACCAGTCAAGTATACCTATTGGCTAATACCCCATCTTATTGAGTAAAAGTAAATGCCTAATTTAAAAATAAGCAAGCAAACCCATAGGCCTTAAATAACCTATAAACAAGACACCTGCTTATAGAACCAATTAGTCAGTCCTTTGAAGAAGTGCATGGAATGATTTATTCTGCAATGTGTGACCTATTGGGGCATGTAATGTTCCAGAAAGACTGACTTCAGTTTAGATTCTAATACTTGTGGTGAGAGGGCACTGTGCCTCATTTGGATTGACTGAAATGGTTTCTGTGGTAGTGCTAGTGTTTATCAAATCTAATATTGATAATTCACTCTTTACTGCAGTAGTATATTGTCCAGCGGCTAGCCTTGCTAGTTCTTTATTTAAATGCAGCAATAGTTAATGTTTGCAGCATTGAAATAAAGTTAATAATAATAAATTAGTAGGGGAGTTTGTCAGACAAAATAAAGATCATTAAAGTAGCAATTTATTTTTATAACTGGCTTATCTTGGCAGATAAAGCTTTAGACCAGGGAGGGTGTATACCCTTGCTGATGGCAGTTATTGCTAAGGTACTGGGAAGCAGTGTGCCCAGCCACACTCCAAGTCTAGTTCGTGTTCTGAACGTCTGTCCTGGGCAGCTTGTTGGATCCCTGTCTTATTCCCCTCGTCCTTTGCTCTTACTAGGTGGATTTGAAGTCGATGGAGGTCCTGCTGAAAATGCTTTTGGTCGGAAGTCGCTGGGGCAAGAGTTGAGGGTTAACGATGTGACAACGGATTTAACCAGTTTTCAGCATGGAAATCGTGCTTTAGCTACAAAGGACATGAGGAAATCACAGGGTAGGTGCAGCTTTTAACTTGCGACTGCCTACTAACGGTAGGGTGTTGAGTTTGAACTTGTTGCTTATGTTATACAGGGATAGACACTAACAATATTGTGATACTAGTCTGGGCGACTAGTACCTTTTGAAACTTGCTAGTCCTGATGTAAACTTACTAGTCCTTATGTGAAGTGCCTAAGTTTGAATCAACAACAGCAGTGGTGGTCCCTAAAAATAGGCTTAGATTTTATTTTGCTAAAAAATAAACATCGTCATAAATTTAGATTTACATTTTTTTTTAATAAAACACCTTCGTAAACATTCATAGAGATCGATCAATCACCTGTTTGCACCTCGTTACTGAGCAAGTACTGTGTGCTGAGAAACTGACACTGACAGCACCAGACGGGATAACAGAGGGAATACATTCTCTCAGCTGTGTCCCAATTTAAAGACGGTATGTTTCACTGTAGCCCTTGGGATGAAATTGTTAGCTAGGTGGCTATTTTTTTTTTAATTAGCAGTGGGACAAAACTGCTTCAGCAAGTACGTTAGACTCTGCCAGAACTGACTGACACTGAATCTACTATAGAAACTAATGAGAGCATAACAAATACAAAAGGGGAAACGCAGATCTTTAAGAAAGCTAGGAGACTTTGTATAAATTGCAGTTACAGTTCTGCTTGTGAAGCATCCACACTAATTTGACAGAACAGGTGATTTATTTGCACTATGCGGGACCTTATTTTCCCCCATTGGGGCCTGAGCCCCGGACCACCTGTGCACCTATTATCACTGATAAAAGCCTAATTTTTAAACTAACTGATTACCGCTCAGCAGTACTGTATTGTTATAAGAAAAGTGTGTTTTTAAAAAAGTAATTTCAGTTTTCAATCATTTAAAATATGCCGATGATAATGTAAACAACACCAAGCTACAGACAGCGAGGCCCAAGTTTTAAACGTGTTGCTGTTTATAGATAAGAACTTTATTATGAATATATTGTGTTATGTTTTAAACAGCATACTACGATAATGTTCGTTATGGTTATTGTTTGTTTTATTAGTTTTAAAACGTTTAGTAAAACGTGGCCTATTTGACCCCGTAAGAATTCAAAACGATAAACTTCGCATCCAGTGTAGAGGGAAAACACAAACTTGAAACGTCATTAAGTGGGGTTGGCATTGCAGGGGAGATGAAGGGAGGTTTCAGTTCCGAGTGACTGTTTTCTAAGCATTATTTTATGAATGCTTATTCACCACTGCTACACCCCGTTAGAAAATTGACTTCCTGCGTTTAATGCAAGACTGAACATGAGAGTATACAGTGCCTATAGAAGTTTTACACCCCCTTTCAAAATAATCACCTTTTGTTGCCTTATAGCCTAGAATTAAAGTGCTTTTTTGTCATTTATGTACACATCCTACCCCACAACTTCCATGTGAAAAAAATATTCTAGAAATTTGTAGAAAATTAAGAATAAAAAATGTAATAGCTTGGTTGGATAAGTGTCCACCCCCTTGTAATAACAATCCTAAATTAGCTCAGGTGTAACCAGTCGCCTTCAAAATCACACACCAAGTTAAGTGGCCTCCACCTGTGTTAAATTGTAGTGATTCACATGATTTCAGGATAAATTCAGCAGTTCCTGTAGGTTCTCAACCAAGACTCAACCAAGAGCACCAAGGAGCTTTCAAAAGAACTCCGGGACAAAGTTGTTGAAAGGCACAGATCAGGGGATGAGTATAAAAAAAAAATATTAAAGGCCTTGAATATCCCTTGGAGCACGGTCAAGACGATTATTAAGAAGTGGAAGGTGTATGGCACCACAAAGACCCTGCCTAGATCAGGACGTGACTCCAAACTGGATGACCGAGCAAGAAGGGGACTGATCAGAGAGGCTAGCAAGAGGCCAATGGCAACTTTGCAAGAGCTACAGGCTTTTATGGCCAAGACTGTTCAAAGTGTGCATGTGACATCAATATCCCAAGCACTGCACAAATCTGGCCTGTATTTTACTCAAGAAAGCCCACCTTGAATCCCGTTTTGAAGAATGCAAAAAGACACTCAGGAGATTCTGTAGCCATGTGGCAAAAAAGTTTTGTGGACGGACGAAACTAAATGGAACTTTTTGCCCTAAATGCAAAGCGTTGTGTTTGGCGCTAACCCAACGCAGGGAATCGCCCAAAGAACCCCATCCCTACTGTGAAGCATGGTGGTGGCAGCATCATGTTATGGGGATGTTTCTCATCGGCAGGGACAGGTGCACTTGTCATTGTAGAAGGGAAAATGAATGCAACAAAGTACAGAAAAGTCCTTGAGGAAAACCTGCTGCCCTCTGCAAGAAAGCTCTCTGAAACTGGGATGGAGGTTCACCTTTCAGTGTTACAATGACCCAAAGCACACAGCCAAAGCTACACTGGAGTGGCTAAGGAACAAAAAGGTAAATGTCCTTGAGTGACCCAGTCAGAGCCCTGACTGAAATCCAATTGAAAATTTGTGGCATTACTTGAAGATTGCTGTCCACCAATGTTCCCCAAAGAACTTGACAGAGCTTGAACAGTTTTGTAAAGAAGAATGGTCAAATATTGCCAAATCTAGGTGTGCAAAGTTGGTAGAGACCTATCCCAACAGCTGTAATTGCTGACAAAGGTGTTTCCAGCAAGTATTAACTCAGGGGGGTAGAGACGTATTCAATTATGATCTTTCAGTTTTGTATTTAATATATCATCTTTCTCAATAAAAACTCTTTTCCCCTTATCAGTGTGGGGTATGGTGTGTAGGTAAGTGGGGGGAAAAAAATCCTCATTAAATGTATGAAACTAAGGCACTGACAAAACAAAATGAGTTTCTGTAGGCACTGTATGTGTACATTAGTTTCAAGTACTTGCCCAGAGGACTACTGAGACACAGACATGAAGTTGTCCTCATCAGATTTAATTCGCCGCAGGTGAGCGTGAGTTTCTAATCCTGTTATTTGTACTTGCTAGATCTGAATTCCTAAAGATTGCATGACAGGGTGAACCAGTAATCACAGTTTTTGTGTAGTTACGGGTAACGAATTGGTATGTTACAGTCCTGACACCTCCATTCTGCTGTTATCAGATCGATCATTGCCTTACTCTGATGAGTCTCGGCTGAGCAACCTACTGCGGAGGGTGTCCCGGGAAGATGACAGGGACCGCAGACTGGCCACTATGAAGCAGCTGAAAGAGTTAATTCAATATTCGGAAAACAAAGTGGTGAGTTTGGTAAAAGTTTATATGTCAGTCTTCAAGTACAATTTTTTTTGTGTTTCAGAACTTCAGCACCTGTCTTTTGTATGTGCTGTTTCCACAACATAGCGTAAATCCTGCAGCTTTTTTAGAAATATTTTTGCAAAGCTAAAAGATTCACAGCCAGTGTGTGGCTTGGAAATAGGAATTGCTGTTTTTAATGTTTTTTTTGTTCTGTTTTTTTTTTTTTTTTCCCACTGCCCACCAGGTCCTAGTGAAACAGTTAGACAGTATCCTGGCTGCTATACATGATGTTTTAAATGAAAGGTAAGGGAAAATTAATGGCAAAATAAGTCTGGAGCCAAGAAGTGCTGTTTGGCTAGTGTAGTTGAGTCCAGGACATACAGACACATATAGTACCTTTTTTATTTTATTCTTCTGAAAAAATAATCAGGTGTTATTCAGTATTGAATGAATTTATGTCCTGAATTAACTTCACTATTTGGATAATGGAAAATAATGGCAGTTTGTCATATTTTCACATCTCTTTATTGCTGGGCCAGGTCTCAAAATGACATTTTATTTTTTCATTTTTGATGTAGACACAATAGAAGGAAGTCTGAGTGTACTCCTTTCTACTACACTTGTGTATTGTATGGAATATGCATAGTGTTTATGTCTCGCTGCTCTTGCCTTGTTAATGAGTCTCATCCCTTATGGTTCCTGCAGCAGTAAGCTTCTCCAGGAGCTGCGTCAGGAGACCGCGTCCTGCCTGGGCCTCCTCTGCACTTCCCTTAGCTATGAAGCAGAGAGGATCTTCAAGTGGATTTTTGCCAAGTTCAGCTCCTCTACGAAGGACGAAGTGAAGCTGCTGTACCTGGTGGCTGCCTACAAAGCGCTGGAGACTGCAGGGGAGAAGAAGGCGTTTTCACCAGTCATGCAGGTGAGTGGCAGCAGTATCAGAAATTGGCTTTAGATGCAAGCTGGAGTTAGGATTGTTAGGATGAGGACATTTTCAGTTTTAGTTATTGGTTAATAAATATCACCATGTTCTCGCTTGGCCTTAGGGCTGCAACGAAGGCTACATTTTGACCTTCGAAGATTTGGAACACATTACAGAAGTAAGGTTCGAACCTTTGATGGTACTAATTTGCATAATTTACTGGTGACATCTCCATAGCTACTAGTTTATATTTTGTTAAATGCTATTTTACAGGTAAGCCATATACATGTAATGAAACATTCATGTGTAGTTTAAAAATGTTATCTAGAACAGTAATCATGTTTTTATAATTGAAATAAATACATGTTTATATACACATACTTGGTGCTTCTTGCGATATACTGTATACAGTAAGCTTGCATTACAGCAGCACCAATTGCAGCAGACTTAGGCAAAGCTTTGTTTAACAGTAGGGGTGTGATTATACCAGTATATTGCGATATTCATCAGGCAATATAATAAGCGGCATATGAATAACACTACCAGTATTTTTGGCTATTATCTCGTGAGAATTCGTAATGTGAGCGGTGCTAATATAAAAGAAAATATGGCAGGAGCACACAGATTTTAAACTGCTTAAATTCTGCAAAGTGTGCAAAGCACATGACTGGAGTCATTTATTAATAAAAAAAAAAAAAAAAAATCTAAAAAGCATGGCTGCATCACTTCAAACATTGCATTATGTTTATGCAAGACAAAGTAAAATATGCTGGCAGTGTCATGGCAAATTTTGCCCTCCCCGTAGTCCTAAATGAGTCGCGTGGCGATCTCAATTCAAAAGTAAGAACTAAAATATTTGTGTTTTTTATTGGTATTTAATCATTAATTTTTTTGAACAATTATTTGTATTCATTTTCCAATTTTCTCCCAATTTTTTTTTTCGGATTTGTCCAATTAGTTATTCAACCTGGTTCACCGCTGCAACCCCCAAACTAACTCGGGAGAGATGAAGACAAGCACTCGCGTCCTCTGAAACAAGTGCCATCAGCCTTCTGCTTTTTTTTTTTGCTCTGCAAGCCCGCCATGCAGCCATATCACAACTTGCAGCGTCGGAGGACCGCGCAGTTCTGAATTGCACGCAGGCAGGCCTGCAGGCTCCAGGCCAGCCACAGGGGTCGCAGGTGTGCAGTGAGACAAGGACTTCCCAGCTGACCTAACCCCTACCCCGCCTGGGCAGCGCTTTGCCAGTTGTGTGCCTCCCCCTTGGGAACTGCCATCCACAGTTTGCAGTGGCATAGCTTGGATTTGAACCAGCGAACTCCAAGCAATAGGGCGCATCCTGCACTCCGGGCGGAGTGTCTTTACCGGATACGCCACTCGGGAGCCCCCATTTTATCATAACGTTAATACATTTATTGCTTTAGTTATTTATCATCTCTGAATGCTTTGCATCTCGTTGATCTGCATCTGATTAAATACATAACCTTTACAGTAAAAAAAAAGTCAATTTTAGATCATTTAGTCTCATAGACGCCCCAGTAGTCCTGGTTGTTTTGTTGTTTGAACATATATTAGTAACGTTTGTTAATATACTTTTATTTGGGAGGTGGGGGAGGGGAGAAATTTGCCATGACAGCGGTACAATCAACCTGGTGGGGTGGGGTGGAAGGGGGGGGTGGAAGAAAAATGTAATGTTTTCGCACGTAGTCCAAACGCTTACAATAAAACAGCCCCTATACAAACATTGGTTTGACCAGAGTCTGCTCTGCACTATTTACAACAGCTAACGTTAGTAGCAGTGTGACGGCAACAGAAGGCGCAGGGCAGTTTGGATACTACAAAAAACGATTAATTAAATACAGGCTAAGTAGTTTTTAGTTCAGCTTGTTTTATTTTCTATTAAATTCTGTTCAAGTGGTTATTTATGTATATATTTTTTTAAAACAAGGACATTAGTAGGTTCTTGTTGCTGCAGGTCCGTGACTGCAAAATAACAGAAATTTGTTTTTACTTTAGAACTTTTTTTTCTTCCATTAAAAACTTGTTCTTTATTAATTTTCAGCTGTCATTGATGCTTGCTGTGTACTACTCATTATAGCAAACCAAATTTGATGTTTTTCAAGTCAAGTAAGCTTATTTGTGTATACAGGCAGTCCTCGCACTTCCGACACAATTGGTTCCTGACAGTCGCGTTGTAAGTCGAAGCACATTTTCCCATAGGAACAATGTTATAAGTTGGGGTAACATTCCTGACTCTTCAGTCAGATAATAATATATTTTTACAAAAATGATCTGTTATATTGTACTTATGCAAATATTTATTTAACCCTTTACACTCAGCAAGGTGATTACGCGTGTAATACTCAGATACCTACTTGGCTTGTATAAAAGTACAGACTAGGGGCTTTCGAATGATGTATTCAGTGTGTGTTTGTGGTACACCTAGCAGGAAATACGATTGCCTGAAGTTAAGCCCCTCGTGACAGTTTACAGCTTAGGTTTCGTTTTGAGTCAGTTGCACTTACCAGTCATTGTTAACAGCAAATAATAAAAAAAACAAAAAACAAAGCTACACTAAGACACGGCAACGACGACAGGTACTGCAGTTCGGACACATGACACACGGCTCGGGTCTCGCCGTGTCGTAAATGCTGGATCGATGTTGTGAAGTCGAAGCAGTGTAATAATGCAAGAGTCGTAAGTGCCGTGCGTCATAAGTCGAGGATCGCCTGAAAATAATTATAATAGTTTAATCTTACTTTAAAGGCACGCACCTGAATCGTAGGGTAATTAAACTGTTTGCTTATACTGTCCCTGCTGTTCTACTTACTGTCAGCCCTGGTTAAAGATATCAGTAATGTACCTGATCTGAAGCAAGTGTAAAACATGCCTGAATATTAGAGTAAAAATATTTTAAAACAAGCAAGAAATGACTTGTTGCACTAGTAGTTCCACTTATTGTTTTACATTATTGTTTTGCCCTTTAACTCAATGGACCATATTTAGAAGCCAGCACAAAGGTAAAGACACCATTTCTTAGAGCAGTAAGACCATTTTGATGGTATGGGATGGGTGGGTACATATTTTACGGAAGCTCTACAACCACTGTAGGTACCGCCCCAGTGCTTTGGCATACTATACCCTGCTCCATACACGGCAGCAGTGCAATATAGAGTGGCTACGTATAACAATTTGATAGTGGATTTTAATACAACTTTTGTTTAAGTAATATGCGTTATACAAATCAAAAGATTGAGTTTTGCATACGAGTGACATTTAATGTGTGATTTATAGTATCCACACATTGTCAAACAGTTTCTGTTAACAGAAAAAAAAAAAGAAAACATGAATAACGCCTGATGAAACTTCGAAGGTTTAAACAACCTTTGAATTCCTAGCTAGTGGGCGAACGTTTGAACACAGCCCTACTTGACCTTTTAATAAATAAATAAGTAATTTAAAGACCATTTGACTGCTGTCTTTCACAATGAAGGGTAACTGAATAAGTCTCATTGTCCCTTACAAGTGTAGTAGGTTGCATAAAGGAAAGAAGGAAATAAACATCTCAGTAGTATAGCAGCTTGTCTGTCTTCGCTTTAGATGTCAAACATGATTTATTAGTGATCGATTAAATAAAGTTTGAGCTAATACAATGATAATCTGTTGTTCTTCCGATCATAGCTACAATGTTGATTTTACAAACAGTTTAGAGTAGAATGACAGAATCCTCTGTGGTTGTAAACCAAAGTTAGTTTTGTGTGGTAGTTATTCAGGTGGCCTTGACTGTTACTAATGGACAAATCCACCATCGCAGTTATCACAGATTGGATTGAACCTTGGCAAAGCACTGAGGAAAACATTGCACAGCTATTGCCCCATCTGTTTTGTACCAGCCTTTCAGAAGATACTGTTAGGCAGCGGTAGAGTTGGTTGCATGAGTGAGGTAAATGATTGTCCTGTTCCTCCTCCACAGCTTGTGATGAGCAACCTGCAGTCTATCCTTGAGAACCTGGATACCCCAGAGCTGCTGTGTCAGAGTGTGAAATGCATTCTGCTGGTGGCTCGTTGTTACCCGCACATCTTCAGCACCAACTTTAGGGTAAGCTCAGTAGCCGTCCCAATCCCTTTTCTACAGGTTACATAAAAAGGTTGTGGTTCTCAAACTGCTGTGTATACAGTGTATGCTTAGGCTCTCTAATTGCTGCTCTTGTAGGACACTGTGGATATCCTGGTTGGGTGGCATATTGATCACACACAGAAGCCTTCACTCACGATGCAGGTGTCGGGTAAGTGATGACGTGGATTGTAAGGTTTAGTTTTAGAGGATCAGATGTTCATAAACAGTGATTGTGTGTCTGTGGATCCACAGGCTGGCTACAAAGTCTGGAGCAGTTCTGGGTGGCAGATCTTGGCTTTTCCACTACCCTGCTGGGGCAGTTCTTGGAAGACATGGAGGCGTATGCAGAGGTTAAGTGATGTTTGCTTAGAAGTGACTCAAAATGCAGTTAACGCTTTGCTGAAATTTATATCAGGCTCAATTGTATGAGATATCATTTACCAGTCCTTGACCAGTTGTTATGTGATACCAATATGTGCTTAGGAAGCCTTTGTAGAAGTCCCTAAATGAATATGGTGCTGTGTTGCAGGACCTAAGCCATGTGGCGTCTGGAGAGTCTGTGGATGAAGACATCCCCCCGCCCTCGGTGTCACTGCCCAAGCTGGCAGCCCTGCTCCGCGTCTTCAACACTGTGGTGCGCAGCATCGGGGAGAGATTCAGCTCTTTCCGCGGCCCTCCCATCACAGAGCCATATGTAACTGATGTAAGGTTCACTCTTTATTAATACTTTTTAAATATACACAGATTTGAAGATAAAGGCAAGATGTGTTTGTATAGGATTCACACTGTATCTGACCCCAGCGCTACTGTGTTCCAGGTGCTGAATCGAGTGTTGACCTGCGTCACCACAGCCAAGCAAGTGTTTTTTTCGGAGGCGGTCTTGACTGCAGCCAATGAGTGTGTTTGTGTGCTGCTGGTGAGCGTGGACATGGGTGTGAGCAAACTCACTGATGCTGTGATATTATATGGCTTCAACCAGCTGGAGAGCTGCCAAGCCTGTGGACCAGAGTACAGCATCTCCGTTCTCAACCTGCTTATGCTGGTGAGTGAGGAAGGGAGGGCAAAAGTGAGTGTGGGTTGGCAGTCTTTCATTGAAAAGCAAAGGGGTTTGCTAAACTGGATCAACTATACCTGTTTGTAGTACTTCCTTGGCCATGTGACAATTTGAAGGTTGGGGAGCAAGAAATAAAAAGAACATCTAAATTCCTTTTGTCTGTCTGTCTAGATTGTAGATCATATAAACACCAATCTACCATCCTCATTCGTTGAGAAGCTTTTTGCACCAGATTCACAATTGCTTGAGCTGCGGTTCCACCGGGAGAAGGAGGTAAGCTTTAGATTGCCTTATTATTTCTCCCCCCATCATGTTGTTCTGTTTCCTCGGTTTCAGTTTTTGTACTGCAACAGATTGTCCTAATAATGGGCTTAGGATCCCTGGTTCTATTTAACTTGTTTCAGTTCTAACCTTGTGCTTGTCTGACAGGTGACCTCTGCAGCTCACGGCGTATACCAGGCAGTCCTGAGCTTAAAAAACATCCCTGTCCTGGAGGCGGCATACAAACTGGTGCTGGGAGAGATGGGCTGTGCACTAAACAGCCTGCTGAGACCCCTGGGTCTACCCCCAGCCTGCCCCAACATCCAGCATGCAGCCTTCAGTGGTACCAAGTTCAACCAGGAGAGAGCAGAGTTTATCCTCATCTTTGACCTCAGCGCCCTCACTACCATCGGCAACACCAAGAACTCTCTTATTGGGGTTAGTAGTCCAGTCAAGTTTACTTTATATTTAATACAGTATTTCACCTGACAGACCCCTTTTGAGTCTACCGGACTATTCAGTCATAATCCTAGACGCTTGTATTTTTTATGTTTTGTCCAGTTCAGTAGTCTTTTTCTAAGGGTTATTTTGTTTTTCAGATGTGGGCACTGTCCCCCACAGTCTTCGCTCTGCTCAGTCAGAATTTGATGATTGTTAATGGGGATCTGGCAGTGCATCACCCTGCTGTTCAGTACGCAGTGCTCTACACCCTATACTCGCATTGTACCAGGTAGGAGATTTAAACATGGTGTTTGATGGTTCTGAATGGAATACAAAAATAAAACCAATTTCGCCTAATTCCTTCTTGGTGTTTGTTCCCTCTGCAGGCACGACCACTTCATCTCAAGCAGTCTGAGCTCATCCTCACCTTCCCTTTTTGACGGAGCTGTGATCAGCACAGTCACTACGGCAACAAAGAAACACTTCAGCATCCTTCTTAATCTGCTGGGGGTGCTGCTGAACAAGGAGCATCTGTACCCTGAGGCCAGGTACGCAACAGGCTTACCTGGGTTGCTGCAGTGGCTTATTTTATGAAAGTTGACCCCATTGAGGGGAGAGGGGAGGGTGTGGGAGGGGGGATGCACAAGCATTTGAGGTATTTTTAAGTGTTTTGGGGCGGATTGGCTTTAATCACCCCCCCCCCCCCCCCCCCACCCCAGGAAACTGCTACTGATGTGGGCTTTGGAGGTGTCTTTGGTGATGAAGAAATCCGAGACGTACGCTCCCCTCTTCTCTCTTCCCTCCTTTCAAAAGTTCTGCAAAGGATTGCTGGCCAATGGTAAGAACAGAATGGATTGCCTTTTGTAGTGCTTGTCGCTAAGCAACATCTGGATTTGACTGCGTGTGTTTCTGGTGTTACTATGAGAGGAAGAGATAACTATTGTCATATTACTAATGTAATTAATATAAGATGTAAAGGGGCAGGCAATATAGACCTCAACTAGAAGTAGTCTAACACAGTAATAAAGTTTCAAAGAACCTGTTGAGTATTACTTAGCACATTACAGCTTCTGTTTGAGTATTTACATACTGGAATTATATACGTATTGTGTTGCATAATATATTTGTATTGTGGTATTTTTTGTTGCAGCCCTGAATGAAGATCCTTCAGTTTGCCTCCAGACCTGCAGCAGTCTCCAGGTCCTCTCACCTTCCCTCTCTGCTGAGCTGCTGCAAAAGTAATACATGAAACTGAACAAACATGAACTGAGTCACCATCTCCTTCCCTTAGCTTTTCTTTGACCCTGTCTCTTTAAAATTGTATACCTGTTTCCCAGAGTGCTTATGTGAGATTGTATAAAACCTTTTTTGTTTCTTATAATGTTAAATAAGACTTGATTTGATAGTAATAAAGATGAGTTGTGTTTGCAGGTGTGTGGATGTGTGTCGAGTCCAGTTGGTGCACTCTGCTGTGCGGGTTAGACAGGCTTTCGGGAAGCTGCTGAAGACAATCCCGCTGGATGTTACACTGAGGTGAGATGTCTTATTAAACATCTCCATGAGACTGATGACATGCAGGATGTGTTTCTCACAAATTGCTGACTGAAATTATGGTAATGTTTAATTCACAGTAACAGCGGACACACAGAGATTCAGGGTATCTCGCTGGCCATCCGGGGTCACATGAGTAAGGCTCCCAGCAACACCTTCCACCCTCAAGACTTCTCTGACCTCATCAGCTTTATTCTGTATGGGACAGTTCACCGTGGAGGGTAAGTAGGGTCACCAGAAGCTGTGTGCCTGAGATCCACATTTTTCACATTCTTGTTATATAGTCCTGTAATTTTGTATGAGGTGTTCTTACACTCTTTCTGTATTTTCCTCAGGAAAGAGCCCTGGTTGGAAAAGCTGTACCACAGCTGCCAGCGACTAGAGAAGAGAGATGCCACACCCATCCCCCGTGCCCTGATGAAGACTGAGGCAGTGCTCTGGCAGTGGGCAGTCTGGGAAGCGGCACAGTTTACTGTCTTGTCCAAACTGCGCACCCCACTGGGACGAGCGCAAGACACTTTCCAGACAATTGAGGGTAAGCAGAGCTGAATAGCAGACTGTTTTAGTTTTTTTTATAGCAAGGGGCAGCTCTTCTGTGACTTATTTTCATTACACAAGCCTAAAGACTTGACTTAAATTTCAGGGATAATTCGCAGCCTGGCCGCTCATAGTTTGAACCCAGAGCAGGAGCTGAGCCAGTGGAGTGGTGGGGAGAGCGACGAGGGTCACCACAGTAACCAGCTGCGGCTTGCGCTGCTGCTGCAGTTCCTCGAGAATCTGGAGAAGCTCATGTATAACGCCTATGAGGGCTGTGCAAATGCACTCACCGCGCCACCTAAGGTCAGTCCTTCTACCCAGATGCAGTAAGGCAGACGCACAGATAAGCGCACTTTAGATAGTGATGCATGACACGTAGATGTACAAATTCAGTGCTGCTCTGTGGCATAGTGCCCACCCCTGTGCTATTTATTTGTATTTTATGTTGTATGTAGTGTGTTAATGTTTTTGTATAGTCATTGGTACATGGGATATAATATGGGTTACGACCACGAGTGTTTAAAATGTATATTTGTATTTAGGCACAGGGATTACACACCATTTCATGTGCAGGTAAAATGTAATATGCGAGTATGGGGAATTGCACTTAATTTATTCACGGGCAGTTGTTCGGGAGTGGAGAACGGGAGAGAGGAGAAACGTAAAGTAAAATATAACATAAGATAAATTGCTACGAGTGCTGGAAGCACCAGCACCATACTTGTTTTGTGTAACGTTCGTCCACCCTGTTTTGTTAGTGTCTACTCGTTTTGTTTGTCTCTATTTTTGGCGTAAAGTGCCATGTCCTGTGTTTTTTGTTACAATCTTTTTATTTTCTGTTTGTTCACCAAAAACCCACATCTGTGTATTGTCTCGCTTTTTCCTTGTCCGTGACATCACCACGCACCTGCGCACTGCGACCATCCTGCCACATGCTCATACAGACAACCAGTATTTAAACTGGTGTAAGAAATTTGGATTTTGACAGTACTGGTTAGTGAACAATAGCAAAAGGTCCCGGTTAAAGTTTGAAGCCGAGATAATCTCCCTTGGTTTTGGCACTGATTTGTTTGTTTCTGCCTTGCAGGGCATCCGCACCTTCTTCTACACCAACCGGCAGACATGCCAGGACTGGCTGACCCGGATCCGTATGGCTCTGATGCGAGTGGGGCTGCTGTCTGGACAGCCTGCGGTAACTGTGCGGCACGGGTTTGACTTGCTCACTGAGATGAAGAACAGCAACACTCAGGTAGGCAGGCAGGCACTCATTTTGCACGCACTTATTTTTGCCCATCTTAATGTGGGCTACTGTTGTACTGCTCTTCTGCTTGCACTATTATGTTTTGGTTAAGAGGGTGAATGTTGTGACCCCTGGTCAGCATAATGAGAATTAAGCCAAAAGAAAGCAAATTGTAGATTGCTTGGTTTAAGAATTTAAAATGTAGAACATGTTTCCCAATTAAGTCAATAACATGTTGTAAATAGAAACCAAGCCATCAGTATCTGATGTGTTTGTTATGGGATTGCTGACAGAATCCTTTGTTCTTTTCCTTCAGGGCCCTGAGATGGAGGTTCCCATCATGATGTTGGTTGAGGCTTTGTGTGAGCTGCACTGCCCTGAGGCCATCCAGGGGCTGGCAACCTGGAGCTCTGCCACTGTGGGGAAGAGTCTGGGCTGGATCAGCTCTGTGGCTCTGCAGGCTGAGGGAAGGTAAGTGTGTTTTCTGCAGCAGAACCAATATTGGACAATAAGGTACAGCAAGGCAATACAAAAGACTAAACACACTGCATTATGTTGTGTTGTGTTCAGGTTTGAGAAGGCTGCAGTGGAGTACCAGGAACAGCTCTGTGCCATCACAGGGGTTGACTGCTCAATCAAAGGCTTTGACAGGACCCTGCTTAAAGTGGCTAATGCCAACAGTGGCAATACTGCTAGCCCCAAGCACACGGGCAACGGTGAGTGTTCAATGTAATTTCCAAATGTGAAATCACTCGGCCGTGCTTCTGTGAAGTGTTAGTGATTCCTGGAGCATGAATACGAATTTGTGTTCCACTAGCTTGTATCTTTTGTCATATGTGAAATGGTCTACATACTGGCGTATTGCATTTTAATTTATTAATATTTTTCCCCTTCTCATTGTGTCATTTGTCTCTTTTTTTTTTTTTTTTTTTTTTTTTTTTTTTTTCCCTCTTTGTACTTCTGTTAAATTAATGCATTCTTTTTGTGTATCCTAGGAGACTGCAGGAAAACAGTTCTGCTGAAACCCAGCGACTGCTCCTCAGAAGTGGTGAACTTCTTGGCCAACAAGGTGTGCGAGTGCTATGTGGCCCTCTCTGACTGGTCTTCAGTGCAGGAGTGGCAGAACAGCGTCCTTACCATGAAGAAAAGCTCCAGCGGTTCTGCCATCCAGCTGAAAACTGACTTTAACTATGTCAGGTGAGAGGTGACACTGTATCTCGGTGGATTGGATGGGGGGGGGGGGGGGAGCATTGATTTGAATTTCATTAATGGTTTGAAAAAGACCAGGTCTGGATATTGGGTGGCAAGCACACAGTATCATTCCTCAAACAATATTGCATGTCCACAGATGTTACGGTTGGCTATGTCAAAGTAAAGATTTGTGTTTTGAGATGAATTTAAACAAGTGGAATTGTTTTTATAAAACACCTGCTCTCTTGTACAAACCACTTTCTCAATGTGTTTCAGGGCTCTGAGCAGTTTTGAAGCTGGAGATTTTGCTGCGTGCCATGAACAGCTAGAGCTCCTGCCAGGAGAGGATGTTGGCCTGCTGAGTTCTTTCAGGGATAAGCTAGGTAAACATGGCTGGGGAAACTAAAATTGGGGTAACCAAGACCTACACTCGTATAAGCTGTGTTGTTTTAAGGTTTACTCATTTGGGTTTGTCTTGCTCGTTCTCAGACCTTAAGAAGCTGCTGCCGTGTGTACTCAGTCCAGACCCCACCGAGCTGCATAAAGCCATCGAGGTGCAGCTGTTGAGAAGTGCTGTGGGAGTGGTCTCCACTGTTAGTCATGATGAGCAAGACCAGAAACCCATTTCAGAGTGAGTCACAGACCATTCTGTAGCTTAAGTGCTAATTAGGTAAATGAATGGTAGTGGAGGGTCATTCCACTCCTGGTTTAACAGGTAAAATTAAATCATGACCTACTTTAGGGTCTGAATGGAGGTTTAATTGTTTCTAGCCTGTATTATTAAATGGGTTAAAAGACCAGGACTGGGACAGCTTTGGCAACCCCTAAAGTAGACAAACCATTTTGCTAATCTCCCTTCACTGGAACTGTTGAATGTTAGTGAAATATAGAATTTGATGGGAATTTTAATTTCAGAAACCTGGTGAAGTACCTGAAGCAAACTGCACGCATCTCCCTTGGCCCTCTGAGGCTGTCCACTTTGACTCTGGCAGGATCCCTGCCCACCCTTAGTACCCTGCAGCTGCAGTGTGCCACAACCCTGGAGAGCACACTCACAAGCCGCCTTGCTTCAGAGGTAAGATGCCCTCTACAGGACAGGATCCTTTTCTCAATCATACACATTACATACACATTCTTCCAGTTGCCCTCCCTGTGATTTATTGCAGCTGTGTATAATTTCCCTGTAATGTGTCTGCTTGTCCCCACTCTTTATTTAAACTCATTGTTCAGATCCTGCCTCATAGCTGTCCACTCAATCCTCATTCTTAAGGGCTTTGCTCTTTTAAACAAATTGCCCACACATTTCTTGTCCTAGCACAAAATGCATGTTTCCCTCTTTTGCAGCACTGTCTGATTCCTCTCTACAGCCAGGCCCTATGTTCATGTAAGCAGCAGGATGTCCAGCCCTGGCTACATGCCCTCCGGTACACAGTATTCCAGCGGCAGCTTTCTGCAAAGCTCAAAGGTAACCTCGATCTGAAAACTTGCTTGCTTTATAATTACAGTAAAGTACCCATGCTTTAAGATTGTAGCCATTTACCAGCTTTGATTTATGAATAAGGATTTGGTTTCTCAATGTTAATTTTTTATTTTTACTTTAATTTCTTCAGGTTCTTCTGCTCCCATTGGCCCCCATCTCATGGAGTTGTGTTTGACTGCTGTGAAGTTTGCTCGGAAACAAGGCAACATTGCCCTGGCAACCAGGCTTCTGGCACAGTGTAGTGAGGTGCCAGTTGGGGGTGCTGCCACTGGACAGGACCTGGTGCATCTCTTCAAATGCCTGTCACTGCAAGGCTCTGTAGTAGAGAAGTGGGGCCCTGAGCTGGACATTGAGAAGGCAAAGCTGCTGTATACAGCAGGTTAGTGTGGACTTGATGCTGATAGGAGGAAATGTTCCTTGTTTTATAAACTGTGTGCTGGTAGAGAAGCTCAGTGTTTTTTTCCTAATGAACAACATTAGCTGGTACTATAGATGAACTCTAAACAGCAGAGGTCCCCCAAATCACTTCACGAGTCCTGTCTGCTTTCTCTACCCCTGAAAGGATCAAACATTACATTTTGGTAGCTAGTTAGCGGAATCAAATTTACCAAGGAATCTAGTTATTGTCTGTTTTAACCCTGCTGTTCCTCCTCTTCCCTGTGTGCAGGTCAGTCAGGCTCCGCCATGGAGATGCTGAGTTCCTGTGCAATCTCATACTGCCAGTCCGGGAGCTATGAGCATGCAGCATCCCGCTCCATCCTCACGCTGTGTAAATGGCTGCTGGCAGAGTGGAAAGACCTGACTGGACAGCTGAAGCAGGTGGTGAAGAAACCTCCCTCCTCCACCGGGATGTCACCCCTCAGCAGAAACATCGCCACCCTGCTGGATCTAGAACCTGTGGACCAGACTCTTCCATGCATCACAGCTGAGGCCACAGGTAGGCGACAGACTTTTATTGCATGTGGTAGCCAGCCCTTGCTGTCAGATTACATATAATTGCATGAATGTTGGCCTTTGGCCTATTATAACCTAATTTTGACCAAATTTAATTTGAGTTATTTATCACTTTAGTATTAACCCTCATTATCCCATTACCAATTTTAACCAAAATCCAAAAAGTTATGGTTTTATGTGCAGTATTGACAAAAATGCTTTATTGGAAGATCTCTTCCATGCCTAATTCAAAGGTTTTTGTTGCTTTGTTTCCCTGGCAGTGAGTGTGGGAGTGGGTGAGCCAGATTTTGTGCTGGGGCAACTCTACCAGCTGTCAGCAGCACAGGCACCTGAAGTTGCCAAGTCTTGGGCAACCCTGGCCAGCTGGGCTTACAGGTGGGGCCGAAAGGTTGTAGACAACGCCAGGTAGGCATCTCTTGCTGATCTGTTATTGCGCAGTGCAGGAAGGATAGGTGTAAGAGTCATTTCATATGAGGAGTAAAGTTTAATCATGAATATTTTTACAATATAAAATGGAACCTGAAAATCACTTGTGTTTAATTACACTGTGTAACAATTTTTTTTTTTTATTTGTTCCTGGGTAGTAATTGTTATTTGCTAATTGGTTATGCCTCAAAAGTATAGAAAATGGCTATTTCCCACAAACTTTGCTTTTGTGACCAGGACAGTGATATTTCAAAATATCACTATTTCCAATGGGAAAATGGGCAAATGTGTGTCTTTTTGTTCACATAGTCAGAAAAAAACAACATATGAATCCAAATTAACATGTATTTATACTAAAGTAATACAAAAATGACTACAAAAGATTTAGAAGTGAGTAGTTTTTCGAGATTTACGATTATACTGTAAACACACATTTGCCCGTTTTCCCATTGGAAATAGTGATATTTTGAAATATCACTGTCCTGGTCACAAAAGCAAAGTTTGTGGGGAATAGCCATTTTCTATACTTTTGAGGCATAAGCAATTAGGAAATAACACATACTACCCAGGAACAAAAATTGTGTTACATAGTGTTATTTTTGTAAACACCTTTTTATAATTAATATGTCTATCAGTTGTAGTAATGTAGTTGAACTGCTCAGATTTCTTTTCGTTGACCACCTAGATGGAAAATGACCTCTAAAGTTGTGATCTAATTTGGGCTAGGTTAAGATTTGTGTGTTTTAATAATGATCTTTCTCTGTCCCATCCCGTCCCCCCAGCCAAGGAGAGGGGGTCCCCCTACTGCCTGGTGAGAAGAAGGAAGTGGAGGAGCTTCTGCCAAGCAGCACTTCTGAGGACGACAAAGAAACTATTTACAGCATTCTGGGGCAGGCCATGTGTCGGCCTGCAGGCATACAGGCAAGTCTTATAGTGCAGGACTGTATCCTAATGAATGTTTTTGAAAAAAAAACCATAGCTATTTGGGTCTAGAACAATATTTAAGACTACTGTATCCTGATAGAGTTGTTGCAGAATGTGTGCCACCCCATCCACACACATACAGTAAAATTAGAATTGGGAAGTAATGCTCGTGTCCAGTGAAGTGGTTGTGCACACATATACTGCCTTGGCTTCATATTCAAATGAGAAATGTTAAGTGTGGTATAGAGTGGAATTAATATGGAAATGTCCCCTCCCCTCTTTTAGGATGAAGACCTGGCTCTGCAGAACGAGGAGGATGAGGAGGACGACATGGTGGATGTGATCTGGAGGCAGCTCCTGGGCTCCTGCCCGTGGCTGTCTGAAGTGGAGGAGAGCGTCACGGAGGGGCTTATCAGAGTCTGGCGCAGAGTAGTCGACCGCATCTTCGGCCTGTACCGGGTCTCTTGCCGAGCCTACTTCACATTCCTCAAACTTAATGCTGGCCAGGTGAGCATGTTCAGAAATACTTGAGACTGGGATGCAGCATGACTATTGAACTGAGGGGTAGTGTGGTCTAATGGTTAGAGATGGGGGAGTTGGAAGTAGTGTGGCCTTGGTGTTAGGGCTTAGAACAGTGGTCTTTCAGCATTTGAAGTGGAGGGACTGAGAGGTGTTTCCTAGTTGTTTTTTGTAAAGGGACTTTGTTTTATTTTTCATATTAGTGTGGGGTTGCTGTTGGACAGCTTGATGTTTTAACCCTTGCTGTTCTGTAGGTCCCCGTCAATGAAGACGACCCCAAGCTGCTCCTGAATCACGAGAACGAAAAGCAGAGCAATGATGATGTGATTGTCATGGCTACCCTGCGGCTGCTGCGATTGCTGGTGAAACATGCTGGGGAGCTCAGGGAGGGACTTGAGCTGGGACTGGCATCAACCCCCACCGCTCCTTGGAGAGGTAATGCTGGGGTGGTGCAAATAACCTGACAGGTCTCTAAAGAATTTCTCTCCTGTGAAGTGAAGAGTTACATTCTGTATAGAGGCACAATCAATTTATCTTGTATCTTTTTTTTTTTTCTTTTCATTTCATGGCAGGTATAATCCCCCAGCTTTTCTCCAGACTGAACCACCCAGAGGTTTATATCCGGCAGAGTATCTGCAGCCTGCTGTGTCGTGTGGCCCAGGACTCTCCCCATCTCATCTTATACCCAGCAATCGTGGGTTCTATCTCTTTGGGAGGAGAGGCGCAGGCTGCAGGTATGGATAGCAACATGAAGTACAGCAGCTGATGGGAGGGGTGGGGATTTTTGTCTTGTGTAGAAGTTTCTTGTAGGGGGAAAATTAATTTTGTAAAGCTATTAATCTCTGTAGCATGTAACATCCGCCTTCTGCAAAACGCATCTGTTTTAAAGGAAGTGAAGAATAAAATTTGTGAAATAAAATGCAAAGTAATCTGTGGATATTTATTCATGTGTGCTGCTGTCTTGCAGGAAGCAAGCTGCCCTCTGCACTCCCCACACTGCTGAGTAACATCCAGGGTGAAGGACTGTGTCGTGGGGAGAGTGAGGGGGAAAGTGCCCCTGCCTCCCAAGAGAGCAACAAAGGAGAGGAGCTGGTGCCTTGTTCCAGCGAAGACCAGGCCATGATGCAGGACTGCTACAGCAAGATTGTGGACAAGCTGTCCTCTGCCAACCCCACAATGGTGCTCCAGGTACAGCAGTGTACTGATCTCCCTCTTTGCAGAGTCTCCGCCGGAGCAAGGTTCTACCAGAAACCATTTTGCAGATTGTTACAGATTAAGTGAAGTACACTATACCAGCAGCTTGTTAGAGATAAACAGTGAAAATTGTTTGGTTTGTTGAAAGAAAAGTTTAAGTGTGTTTCGCTACTAAAAAATAAAATGTATTGCACTTTTTAGAATGAAAAGATAAAAAAAAAAATAAGATGAAATATAAATAGACCCCAGTAGTGTTGAGGCACAGTATCTGTATCTTTGTACCTGTGTGACAATGCTGTGTTGCTCTGCAGGTTCAGATGTTAGTAGGAGAGCTGCGGCGCATCACCCTGCTCTGGGATGAGCTCTGGTTGGGGGTCCTGCAGCAGCAGCACATGCATGTCCTGCGCAGAATTCAGCAGCTGGAGGACGAGGTCAAGAGAGTGCAAAACAATAACACTCTGCGCAAGTAGGTGCCGCCAAGATCTTTCTCCTTACTAACAAATGAAGGGTGTGTGCTCGGTGGTCATGTTTAAATTGCTCATGCTTTTTAGGGAGGAGAAGATTGCAATCATGCGAGAGAAGCACTCTGCACTGATGAAGCCAGTGGTCTTTGCACTGGAACACGTCCGCAGCATCACTGCTGCCCCCGCAGAGACACCACATGAGACCTGGTTCCAGGAGACCTTTGGAGATGCCATCGACAACTCCCTGGAGAGGCTGAGGAACCCCTCCAACCCAGCCAACCCAGCCAGCAGCTGGGTTCCATTCAAACAGGTCTGTACTCTAGGAGGGCAGTGCCTTAGAACAGATTATAGAGCAATGGAAATGGCCTGGCCTTGTACTGCATAATTGATAGCACTGGAGAGGCTGGATCTTAATTCTTTGTTCCATGTCTTGTGTAATCCTGTTTCTTAAATGTGTGTGACTGTTTGTAACAGATCATGCTGAGCTTGCAGCAGAGAGCACAGAAGCGTGCCAGTTACCTGCTGCAGCTGGATGAAATCAGCCCATGCCTGGCCACCATGGAGAGCACGGAGATTGCTCTGCCCGGAGAGGTCTCTGCTACTGATGCTGTCACCATCCAGAGTGTGGGCAACACCATAACCATCCTGCCGACCAAAACAAAGCCCAAGAAACTCTATTTCCTTGGCTCTGACGGCAGAAACTACCCCTACCTGTTTAAAGGTAATCACGCTCAATAACTGTGGCCCTATTCCCTACCTGTTAACTGGTGGGAAGAGTGTAAAAAATATCCCATACCTTTTCATAGCAAACATTTCATTAAAAACATAACTTTAGTGTTTCAAGGAAGAGTAACATTTTCCTCTTGCTCACCTCTTTGTTCATTCACACTCTTTGCTCTCTCTCTATCGCTGTCTCTGTCTCTCAGGGCTGGAAGACTTGCACCTTGACGAGCGGATTATGCAGTTCTTATCAATTGTGAACACCATGTTCACTAAGGTGAACCAGCAGGAGAGCCCTCATTTCCAGGCTCGCCACTACTCGGTCACGCCCCTGGGGACACGCTCTGGACTCATTCAGTGGGTGGACGGGGCCACACCCCTCTTCGGGCTCTACAAGCGTTGGCAACAGCGTGAGGCTGTACTGCAGGCACAAAAGGTATGACAGCTTTCCCATACCACTGTTTTTTTATTTACTAACCTGTAATTGTCAAGGAAGTACTATGAAGACAGCACAGACCTGGCCAAGGCAGCAGACACGCATAAGATCACTAAAAAATACACATACATTTTGAAAGTACTACAGCTTGGTGAAAGAATTGCGTCTTGTAATTTTTTCTGCATGACAGTGATTCTTCTGCATTCCAGGCCCAGGATTCATTTCAGCAGCCCCAGAATCCACCCATGGTTCCTCGCCCAAGCGAGCTCTACTACAGCAAGATCAGCCCCGCCCTGAAAGCTGTGGGACTCAGTTTGGATGTGTCACGTCGAGACTGGCCGCTGAGCGTCATGAGGGATGTCCTGAAGGAGCTAATGGAGGCCACACCACCCAACCTACTGGCCAAGGAGCTGTGGTGTTCCTGCACCACCCCCAGCGAGTGGTGGAGAGTCACTCAGGTCAGGGATGCGATTGAGACACAGGTCTGGGGGGTGGGGTGTGGGGGGATGTGGATGGGAAAGAAAAGGGAAGGTAGTGATGCATCCCTTATTTCACAGTATATTTAAAACATAAATGAAAAAATTGGCTATGGTTGGTATTAATGATTTCTTTGTTCCCACTGTAGTCCTACGCCAGGTCCACTGCAGTGATGTCCATGGTGGGTTACATCATTGGGCTGGGTGATCGGCACCTGGACAATGTGCTGATTGACATGACCACTGGAGAGGTGGTTCATATTGACTACAACGTCTGCTTTGAGAAAGGTGAGAGTGAGGGTCCTGATTAGCTGTCAGCAATGCACACGTCTGATGGTTTAAGCAGGGTGAAGCTAATCTATCTCCGTTTTCCAGGAAAGAGTCTGCGGGTGCCTGAGAAGGTTCCCTTTCGCATGACGCACAACATTGAGACAGCACTGGGGGTTACAGGGGTTGAGGGCATCTTCAGACTGTCCTGTGAACAGGTGGGTCTTCTGCAATACACATGCCTTCCCACAAACATAAGCAGTTAAGCATTTATTTCTATACAGTGCCATAATTGCATGTTTCAAACACTAATGTAACACATTCCCATCCCCCCCCCCCAGGTGATTCAAATGATGCGGCGTGGGCGTGAGACCCTGCTGACGCTGCTGGAGGCCTTTGTGTATGACCCCCTGGTGGACTGGACTGCTGGGGGAGAGGTGGGCTTTGCTGGAGCAGTGTATGGAGGGGGAGGCCAGCAGGCTGAGAACAAACAGAGCAAGAGGGAAATGGAGAGGGACATCACACGCAGTCTCTTCTCCTCCCGTGTGGCTGAAATCAAGGTGAGACACATTACTGTATACCTAGCAACTCAGTTGGCTTACGTACAAATATCTGTTTCATTTTATAAGGGACTTTGCTTCAGTTCGTTATTTGCAAACCTTAGGCACCAAGGGGTGTTTTTAATGATGGTGTGCCTCCTGTTCAGGTTAACTGGTTTAAAAACCGTGAAGAAATGCTGTCGGTGCTGCCGGAGTTAGAGAGTGGAGTGGAGGAGTACCTGAATCTCCAAGAGCAGCTCACAGAGGTGGAGAAACTGCAGGGCAAGCTTTTGGAGGAGATTGAGTTTCTGGATGGAGCAGAAAATAGGACGGACCACCTCATTCACACACTGGCGCATAGGTACAGTAGTTTTGTTTTGAATCTTCACACCGTGTAGAAACAAAATGAACACTGATTCCTATTTCTCGTGAGTAACTGAATTTTGCGCAGTGTGCTGAGGCATGTTGTTAATGTAATCCAGTGGAGATGTGTTGTGTTGCTAATGTCTGGTTTCCCTGCCCAGGTACTCGGAGCATACTCAACTTCAGTCTCGGGAGCATGCGGTCCAGGAGGCGATCCAGGTGAAGCTTTCAGATTTCGATCAATGGATCTCGCAGTACCAGACTGCCTTTGCTAGTCTGGAGGCAACCCAGCTCGCCAGCCTTCTTCAGGAGATTAGCAGCCCCATTGACCTGGGTAAGGGCTCCATCCTGTCTCTACTGGGCTTCTGATCTGAACCATCTCTTAACAATGAAGTAATATTGATAACTTGTTTTTGGGAGATGGCATTAAACCTAATTCACCTACTGAAATGTACTGTAATACAAATAGTCTTGTTTCACAGTCCCCTATATGGACTGCCAACTGTTACCTTGGGCAAGGTAATCCTCAATTAGAACTGGCCAAGCATACTTTTAACTTACCTTTTAGACTAAAAACCAGTGTTCATCTGGTAAACCATGGTAGATTGACAGCTTGGAATAGTTTTTGACTCCATAAATCCAATATATTATGTGTGTTGTGTGTGTAATTTTTAGGCCCACCCAGCTATGTTCCTGCCACAGCCTTCCTTCAGAATGCTGGCCAGGCACACCTGATCAGCCAGTGCGAGCAGCTGGAAGGGGAGGTGGGGGCGCTGTTTCAGCAGAGACGCTCCCTGCTGCGTGGCTGCCTTGAGCACCTGCACAGCTATGCCACTGTGGCCCTGTTGTACCCCCGCGCTGTCTTCCTCCGCCATCGTGCTTACGCCTGGAAGCAGTGGATGGAGGAGCTGATTTGTGACATGACTGTAGACCACTGCCAGGCAATCTACTGCAAGTAAGTGTGCAAGCAGGCAATTTGATGTGATATAATTGAAGTTATTGTGGAGGGGTCAACTGTAATTCTAAGTAGTTTTATATTAGTGAATGTTTATATTAATCATTGCTGATTTTGCCATTTACTTTTCCCTGTAAGTTAGTCTGACTTAGGAACTGCTGTAATTTTCCAGGACTCTTCTGTAAAATTGAGATTCAAATCCTGAATTTAAAAAAATACAAACATTTAAATGTGTGTGTTCTTGCAGATATGAGATTCAGTATGCAGCCCAGCCGCCTCCTTCCACCTGCCAGTTCCTATCTAGCACTGAAATGACACTGCAGCACCACGCAGCTGACACAAATTCACGGCTGCTGCGGCAAGCAGAGCGCTTGAAGGCAGAAGGTGCCAGTGTATCGGTGTGTGAGGAGCAGCTGCAGGAGATTGAGCGCTGCATCACTGTGTTCCTGCATGAGAATGGAGAGCTGGGCTCACTCAGCCTGGCTGGAATACTCGTCTCAGCACTCTGCACACTCACCAGGTCAGCCATCACCTATGTTTCACAGCTTTATTAACGAACATGTCTAACGCAATAGAAAACTATGTAATTAGCATTCACATATTTGTGGAATACACTGTACGTGGAAAATTGGAGAAATTTCTGTTTTCTAAAGAAAATCATTTAATATTTGATGAGGATTAAAATAGATGCTGAAGACAATTGTTAAAGGTCTGTAAGAATGTAATATCCCTTTCACGCAGACGAGTTACACAGCTCAGAACCAGCATTTTGGGCTGTGTGACTTGCCTGTACCATCACAGAGCCTTCATATTTTATGCCGTCTCTCTAAACCACCTCGCAAGGTGGTTCCCAGACGGCACTGAACCATCTTCACTCCTGTGTGAAATGCTATGCCAGCACTGAAGCTCTATAGTGGCCTTGAATTGAAAGTCAACATCCCACATGACTGTACACCGGACATAATGAATATTTTTGTCATTGGTGTTAAACTCTTTTATTTCTTTCAAATACAATGGCTGCTAAAGACTGCAGTAGTAATTGGAGTCAGGAATAAGTTAAATTGTAAAATTTACGGGCTGACGAGGAGGTGAATTCACAAATAGAAGGTATGATTTGTGATGCTGTAATTTATGGGCGAATCGCTGTTGCCATGAAAACAATCTGTTGACCGACCCAGGTTTGAAAGTTGTACTCGCATGATCTTTTTGGCTGTGTGAAAGGTTTATGATGGTATTATACTGGCATAGATTGTGCAATTTTGTGCTGTGTGAAAATGAATGGGTATTTTAAAGAATTTTTGAAGCTTCTGAGACAGCTCAATAGCGTCATTTGTGTGAAAGGGGCTTAAGAGTAGCAAGTTGAACGGGGCTTGTTGCCTTGGGAGACTCTAAGGGTGTCATGACGTGTCTCTTGAAGGCGTAACCTGGTGATGGAAGGAGCAGCGGCAAGTGCGGGAGAGCAGCTGATGGAGCTGACTTCCCGGGATGGAGCCTGGTTCCTGGAGGAGCTCTGCAGCATGAGTGGGAACGTGGCCTGCCTGGTACAGCTGCTGCAACAATGCCAACTCCTGCCACATGACCTGGAAATTCCCAGCCCCTCTGAGACCGCCCAGGCTGTCTACCTGGCCAATGGAGTCTACACCTGTCTGCAGGTAATTGCCTTCCTCAACAGTACATGACTGTAGGTGGAATATGTACTTGGGTAGTGCCTAAACTATCTGTATAGTACAAATATGGATGTGGAGATGCAGTACAGAATGCAATCATATTTGCCCCGCTACTATTTCTACACTAGTGGTGCAGCTGAAGGTGCCAAACTTTAGATTATAATTTTTTATTTTCTTTGGTCCACAGGAGCTGAACACCAATTTCCGACAGATCATCTTCCCAGAGGCTCTGCGTTGCATGATGAAGGGAGAAAGCACCCTGGAGAACATGCTGGCTGAGCTGGACACACTGATTGAGCAGAATGCAGACGGGGTCTCCCTTCAGGGGCTGGGTGAGGCGCTGCAGACGCACCTCCGCAATGCCGCCATGGGATTGGAAGAGGAGGCAGACGCCCACTACCTCGATGTCACCAGGTGAACAGTGGGCAATATGAATGAAGGGTGAAATCCTCTGGAAGGAGTTTGAATCACATCGCAATGGCTGTCCTCATGAGCCCATTAGAGGGCACTATGCATACTCTGACTAGCAATTTAATATAGATGTAGTGGACAAAAAAAATGGAAACTCCTGGGTAAATGAGGGACACCAGGTATATTGAAAGCAAGGGCTTCCACTTAGGTGTGGCTCGTGTTAAGCAAATAAAATCCCAGCATGCTTAGGGATAAAAATATGTATAAAAATGCTGGGCAGGCCTGGTTACCTATAATTATGGGTAGCATGGCTGCAGAAGGAGACCTTGGTGACTTTGAAAGAGGGGTGATTGTTGGGGCGCATTTTGCAGGAGCTTCAGTGACCAAGACAGCTCAACTTGATGATGTTTCACAAGTAACGGTGTCTAAGGTGATGTTAGCATGGATCTCTGAGGGAAAGACATAATCAGCAAAGGGCAACAGGGGGCGGAAGCGCATACTCCAGGATCATGATATCTGTACATTAAGTCGAAGTGCAAGGCAAAACAGGCGAGCAACTGCAAATCAACCTGGAGCATGAGCGTGAACTGCAGATTTCAACCTGGAGCATGAGCAAAGAGTTTCATCAAAAGTGGTCTGCAGAGAACTCCAGAGTGGGATACCATAGTTGGGTTGCAGTGCAAAAACTGCTCATCACACCTGGCAATGCACGTTTTACGAGTCCAGTGGTGCAGAGAGCACAAGCAATGGACCACGAGCAGTGGAGAAATATGGTCAAATAAATTATCCTTCACCATGTTCTCGACAAATGGACGAGTGCACATGTGACGCCAACCTAAAAAACTCTACAGCCCTGAGAGCTTGGTTCCAACAATGAAGGGTTCTGATGGTTCCATAATGTTGTGGGGCGCATTTTCCTGGCATGGTTTGGGTGCATTCATTCTCTTAGAAGGCAAGGTCAATGCTAATCGCTACTTAATGGTACTGAGTGATCGTCTTCACCCCATGTTTCAGCATTTCTTTCCTGCCGGGTGGGGGGTATGGATGTCTTCCAGGATGACAATGCCCCCATCCACAGAGCAGTGTGGTTGCCCAGTGGTTTGCCCAGTGGTTTGATGAGCATGACACTGATGTTATCCATATGTCATGTCAGTTACCAGATCTGAACCCAATCAAGCATTTATAGGTTATTCTGGAACAATGCCTGAGACAACATTCTCCACCTCCCCATCAACCAGGCGTGAGTTGATTGACTTTCTCATGGAAGAATGGTGCCACATTCCCCCTGCAGAATTCCAGAGGCTGGTAGACTGTATGCCACGGCACATACAGGCTGTACTGGCCGCACATGGTGGCCCAACGCCCTATTAAGTGATTTTACGTTGGTGTTTCCATTTATTTGTCTACTACCTGTATGTTGCAATCCTATGCCAGACACATTTCAGTCAATGATCTTTAAACTGCCTAGATAAGACATTCTTCTTAATTCCTGAGTTGTCTGCAACATGTTGGTATGGAAAGAGACTTGACAACTGTCACCCTATATTTTAAGGATGCTGCGAGCCCAGTACTCTGAGCTGATCCAGCCTCGCAACCTGCAGGGCTTGGTGCAGGACACACCCAAGATGAGTGCAGGCCAGATGTTACTGGTGGCCTTTGATGGGATGTTTGCTCAGCTGGAGACGGCATTTGGACTCCTGACTGAAAAGGTAATTTGTTTCAGACTTGATTTGGTGCTTTGCAGGCTAGTAAAGGTCTGAATAGAAACTTTTCATAATGCTGGTCATGCATGCATAGGTTAAAAACATAATATATTTGCATATTGCGTTTGTAATATTGAGGGTCTCTCAAACAAAAGCCTTGTGCTGGTATTGCAATGATGTCTCCCATAGCCCTGTTTTTCTCCCCCAGCTCAACAAGATGGAAGTACCGCCTGCCTGGCGGAAGATCGATGTGATACGGGAGGCGCGGGCAGCACAGGTAAACTTCTTCAACAGTGCTCGGCACAGGCAGGTCCTGGAGGGGATCTTCTTCCTCAAGCGGCTGCAGACCATCCGTGAGTTCTTCAGGCTCTGTAGATCTTTCGCACAGACAGTGTCTGGTAAGTGGTAGACTGTTGTTCTGGAGATTACTTTGTATAAAGTTACGGTGTCATGAGTGGAGAACAGGAGGTTCAATGTTTCTTTCCTTCTCTCAGGAACAAGCCCATCCTCCACAGATGAACCTGGCGCCCCGAATGGCCCAGTGTCATTGGTCCAGGTTAAGCCCCTGTATCGCAATGCTGCCGTTGTCAGCGAAGACCAGATGGCACGACCCATCAAGTCATTCACAGCAGACTTTGTCAGACAGCTACTAATGGGGCTGCCTACGCAGGCATTGGGACTTGCACTGTGCAGTGCACTGAGTGCCCTGGGCATGGACCTCATTGCTCAGGTGGAGGCCAAGGACTTTGGGGCGGAGGGCAAGGTGTCTCTGGATGACCTGTGTAAGAAGGCAGTGGAGCAGGGAGTACAGGCCGGCCGGCTGTCGCAGCTCCTCCTCAACAGAGCCACCGTCCTGGCCAGCTCCTATGATGCGGCCTGGAAGAAACTGGACCTGGTGCGTCGCCTGGAGACCAACATCGAGGCCTGCAAGGTCATCCTGCAGAGAGCACAGCTCCACATCGCCATGTTCCAGGTGAGTAATGCATTCACAGTATGCAATAACAGCTGCAAACACAGGACTGCACACCATTCAGCGACATGTGGATTTTTCTCAATTAACTCTACCTCACTTACTGCTGCTCTCTAACTCACAGTGGCAGCATGAAGACGTCCTGGGAACTCGGAACCAGCCAATGACAGTCAGCCCGTCACCACGCTCTGCCATCCTTGGCAACATGAAGAAGAAGCTGCACGCGCTCAGTCAGATCGAAGCTTCCATTGCCAGCGTACAGGTAAGGAGCTAGCTGTGTCTGATAGCACTATGTAACACAATTTTTGTTCCTGGGTAGTAAGTGTTATTTCCCAATTGCTTATGCCTCAAAAGTATAAAAAATGGCTATTATTCCCCACAAACTTTGCTTTTGTGACCAGGACAGTGATATTTCAAAATATCACTATTTCCAATGGGAAAATGGGCAAATGTGTGTCTTTTCGTTCACATAGTCAGAAAAAAACAACATATGGATCCAAATTAACATGTATTTATACTAAAGTAATACAACAATGACTACAAAAGATTTAGAAGTGAGTAGTTTTTCGAGATTTACAATTATACTGTATTTACAATACATTTTTTGTTACACAGTGTAGTTAGTCCACATTAAGACTGTTAGTATTTTATAGCTTTGACTTATGCATTTGTCTATGAGAATGAAGAACCTTTTGTGTTTTTGTATTTGGTATCAGTAATTCAGTTGGGATTTTTTTTTTTTTTGGTGCAGGAGAAGTTGGCATCACTAGAGGGCAGTATCGAGCAACGGTTGAAGTGGGCAGGGGGAGCAAACCCAGCATTGGCTCCTGTGCTGCAGGATTTTGAAGTGACCATTGGTGAGCGGCGATCGCTGGTCATAAAGGAGGGACAGCGCGCCAACCAGGTGACGTTCCTGTGCAGCACCATCCTGAACTTTGAGAGCCTGCGAACACGCACCCCTGAGGCTCTCAGCATGGATGCGACGCTCTTCGAGCTACTCAAGAGATGCCAGGCCACCTGCTCCTTCGCAGCACAGTTTAGCAGCTCCGTCTCGCTGCTGGAGCTGCGCCTCCTTAACAGGCTTGTAAGTCTCAACTTGATCTGTAAATAGGTGATTAAATTAAACTGAAATTTGGCAGTAGTGCTGAATAGGGACCTATTTGTTCCAAATTTTAAAACATGTTTGTTTAAGAGTATTGTAAAACATGCAAGAGCAGATAGCATGTGGAGGTTAGTAAACTTGAATAGCCCTTTTGTTACTGTCACCCATATTTTTAAAGGCAGGAGGCAATGTGTGAGTTGTTTTTTTTTTTTTTTTTGCCAGAGTCCTGGACTTGACCTGCCGATTGGTGACCCTGATTGGCTTGCGTGCGCCCAGAAACAGCTGACCCAGGAGATGTCTGCTCAGAGATCAGTGCAGGCAGAGCGGGAGCAGCACATAGAGTGCGTCTCAGAGAGCCTGCAGGGGCTGGTGGACGCCATCAAGAGCATCCTGTCCAGTCACAACCGGCAGCTTGGTGATGTCAAGCACCTGCTGAGGGCCATGGCCAAGGTAAGGAAATGCCAAAAACACTGCTGTGGCTCTTGCTTCTTGCAGACATTCGGTGATGTCTGACAGTGGTGCTCTCCATCTTTCAGGACGAAGAGAATGCTCTTGCAGAAGGTGAGGAGATCACGTACGAGGGCAGTGTGCGACAGTTCTTGTCGGAGTATAAGGTGTGGCAAGACAACGTCCAGATTGTGCTGTTCACGGTGGTGCAGTCCACAGGGCAGCTACGCAGCCAAGAGCAGGTGGAGCTGCTGCAGGAGATCCCACCTACTCTGAAGGAGCTGAAATCGCAAAGTCAGAGGTGGGTACAGACACAAGGGTCTTAGACCCAGATGTACTGTGAACTGTTTCAGGAAATGCTATGGTAAATGTGTTGTTTCACTGTATTTAACATTTCTAAGATGCTAGGAATCTACTGGATCTTTTTTGCTTCCATTAGATGGTTTTCTGTAGGTTTTTTCAGGCTTAAACATCTATTATTCTTCACAAGCAGGACCATTCCCAGTGTTGCCCACACTTTCTTTTATTAAACAGGATCTATAACGGGCTGGTAGGCTTTGCATCACCTTTGGTGACTGAGCGAGTGAGTGACTGCACCAGCCCCACATCTTCTGGGCTGCAGACCAGCTTTGCTGCAGGTATAGTATTTTTAATCGCACACTTCATTGCTTTTTAGGGACCTGCCGCTGACCAATCAGTGAAAAATGGCATATAATGGAATTAAGTGCTTTTCTTGATTTTTCTAACTGTCCCACATGTATTGCAGTCATATTATATACGTAGGATATCCGCCACATCTTTTATAAAACTGCAAGTGAAGCATGTGCTGCTTGCCTGAGATGTATGGGCCCTGTCTATACCAAATCTGAAAAGGGGTGGCACATGTTTTTGGTTCTTTTTATTCACACACTGCCTCTGGCCTCTATCTCCAGCTGTGCGCTGTAGCACTCTGAAGACTCAGCCAGACAGCATGTCTCAGAATGCCCGCAAGCCGCTTCCGCGAAACCTGGACACCCCGGCAGACACCCCACCTAGCACCCTGCTACTCACCAGTAAAGGTCTGGCCCCCAGTCCCAAGAGAGCTGTGCGTGACCCAAAAACGGGAAGAGGTATGCAAATTGGTTGCCAATGCATGTCTTTCTGTCTCTTGCTGCATTTGTGCAAGAAGCAGCACTTTTTGCCTTGTCACTGACATCCCTGCTGTATCTGTTCTGTAGCTGTGCAGGAGCGGAATTCGTATGCTGTGAGCGTGTGGAAACGAGTGAAGGCAAAACTGGAGGGGAGAGATGTGGATCCCAACAGGAGGATGAGTGCGGCAGAGCAAGTAAATATCAAGGCTTTTTTAAAAAAAAAAAAATGTATAACATATTTGGTTATGGGGTGGGGGTTATATGCATGTGACATGAAATATTGATGTGGGATGTTTAAGAATAGCATAATTAGAGTCTTGACACACATCCTAACAAACATCAAACAGGCACTGTGTTAATCACATCACTGGTTCCAGGTCTTGGAGTAAAACAATAGTTCAGTGTAGATTGGAGACGAGTTGCTTTTTTTCCCTCTGCTAAACCTTACTCTTCTCCCTGTTCTCTTTGCCCAACAGGTGGATTATGTGATCAAAGAGGCTACAAATGTGGATAACCTGGCCCAGTTATATGAAGGGTGGACAGCATGGGTGTGAATGTGAAGCCAA